>NC_031979.2:4461594-4641594 GCF_001858045.2 Oreochromis niloticus
ATAGTGACATTTTCTGAAAGCCAGCAAAAATACCTACGTTTTGATGTATAATTTGTGGGGGTTGAGTGGAAATTGAGCGAGTAGCAAGAAGTTGTTCAGACATGAAGAGAAAATTCAGAACGGACCAGCACTCACTCTGACTTAATTGCATAGCAACCATAGCAACGCATGTATTTTCTGAAAAATCACAATTTTGCAACTGAAAACTTAAAGACAGATAAGATTTAAACGGTAGAAGATCTGAAAAAGCTGAATCACTCAGGAATAGCCCAATAATCTGAGAACATTTTAAAGTTTGAATGGAGTTTCTAGGTGAAAGTATGACAAAGTAGTTAAGTTTCAAAAACAAGCAGGTTTAGCAGAATTGTGGAAGTTTCCCATTCATTTCAATAGGACAAATTAAAGGAAAAAAGTGTAATATTTTAAAAAGTATAACAGTAATAAACACCAAAAGTCATAGCAGTCATTAGCAGAAAGAGCAGAACAGTTTAGAGTTTGAACGGAGAAAATCGGCTGAAAACTCACGGAGTAGTTAAACGGCGAAGAACGGAGCAACTAGAAGAATAATAAAGTATAAAGATAAAGAATAAAGAGAAACAGGAACTCAATAGTGTGGAAGCCCTTTGAGGGCATCCACACAATAAAGAGAAACAGGAACTCAATAGTGTGGAAGCCCTTTTAGGGCATCCACACAATAATAAAGAACTAGAAAGCGAAAATTTCAGAAGAAATTTTATGTGTGCCTATGCCGCTGCTAATCACTGTAGTTTGCCATTCATACGGCTACAGAGAGCAAAACTCAGAAGAGCAGCCATTCTCCACCATGAACTATGATAAAAACAAACACCGCTCACGCTTCACAGATGACAGCTTACAGTTTTGTGTAAAGATGAAGTTACTTCGTACAGCGCCGATTTGCAGACGCTGTGCACACAGGTTCATGAGCAGAAGTCCCATTGTACCACGGCAGACCCGACAATGTTTGCATGAACACGCTTTGAAGCATTAGATTATGGACCACTTTTCACACATGCATTCACTTTTTGTTTTTTGTTATTTTTACACAGTGTTCTGAAATATGAACAACGGTCTACAGCCAATCTTGTGTATTATTATACAAACTTTGGTTGTGAGATTCAGATAAGTATTTAATAAAAGCTAAATATTTTATATGAGAGTAAGAAAGAAAAGTATATCTTTGTGTCCACCTTTCTCTGTTAATGCCCTAGCTCCCCCCCCAAAAGCTTTGCTAGATCCGCCCCTGCACAGTTACCAGCTGTCAGCTACACAAAAAAGGAGCTTGGTCTTTGTCTCTCAGAAACAACTCATAACTTCCCTTCAACTCATTCATGTCACCTAAAGTATAAACCTGTTTCTCCATCACCAGTTCAGCTCTGATGATTCAGTAAGGACATCTCCTGATTTCATCTTCATGCTCCAGCAAACATCAGCTGATACTAGAAATTAAAATCAAAAGAATTCTAACAACAGCTGATCAAGCTTAAACGTGCTGCTGTTGTTTAGTGCGATAAATAAGAGCGAACAGCCGATCATTGATCAGTTTCATGATTGACGTTTCAACACACGAGAGAATGACAGGGGAGGCTTCGTAACGACAGAATAAATCATAATGTTTTCTCTGAATGTGGGACGATTCCGTTTGTACGGCACGGCAACTCTATGAACTAACCCTAATGAATAAAATAAAGTCCAACGTCAGTAACTTAGTGCGCACACAGCTGTATATAAACTCCCGTGGCAGTACGATTGTAAAAGGTCAACGAAAATAAATTACACCTAAACTCGGTTTATATCTGACCCAAATAGAGTGCAGTTCATAACTTCTTACCTGAAATTCAGTTCACCTCACGCTCGTGCCTTCGGTTTCCAGCATCATCTGCCCATATAAACGAAAAATAAGTCCAGCTAAAACACATACTGTCGGCGAGCGACCGGGTGCTGACACGAGTTTCACCCGCCTCAATATAAGCCAAGCCTGGGTGCTTTTCACGAAGGGTCGCTAGCGGTGCTAGCTAACTATGCTAGCGGCGCTAGCTAGCTAGCCGGCTATCAGCAACACATAAGAGAACTGCTGCTAAATAAACTACACCTAAACTCGGTTTATATCTGACCCAAATAGAGTGCAGGTCATAACTTCTTACCTGAAATTCAGTTCACCTCACGCTCCTGCCTTCGCTTTCCCTGATCCACGATTGACCTCCGCATTAGCAAACACCGGTCGATCGGCGGTCGCGGCATGTCCTTTCTGTCATACACTGGTGGATAGCTGCCCACTGTTGTAGCTCCGCATTATAGCACCACCAAACAACTCAGTTATTTTTCCACATCCAGCTGTAACTCCGATTCTGTGCGAGCATTTGCGAGAGACCGGGGAGGTGAAAGGAGAGAGAGAGTCCCCTCGCTGTCCATTTGCAGCCAAGTGCGGCAGCTAGCTAGGTAGCCGGCTAGCTGTCAGGCAGGACCGAGGTCGTCAGAGCATTGTCGCTAATATGGGATGTCTTGATAAAACAAGCAGATATTTGAAGTTTACACACCTACATTCTCGCCTGAAAATATCTTAAAAGTTTATTTTGTGACCTAGAAACACTAATAAAAGAGATATAAAACGAAGTGGTGGCCGCCATTGTTTAACTCGGCAGAGGTATGCTATGAATTGTGGGATATGGAGTTTTCCACCAAGCATAGAAGCCATTGTGTTTACCGTAACTATTCAATGGTTCGCGCAACCTTAAAACCTCCAATGGTTCCTGAAAGCAGCGAGGCTGTGCGCGCCATTGATATTGTCGTCATTACGGTATCCAAATAAGGGTAGACAGGCTGTACCACTCCCGGCATACCACTAGAGAGAGCCAACACACCACAAATGAAGTTTGAAATTTGTTTCAATGGGACCAAAAGATGGCGCCAACACACCACAAATGAAGTCTGTTTATTTGGCGCCAAAAGATGAATTGGCCTAAATTTGCACTAAAATATTAATATTTAAAAAACTATAAAAGTCATAAACACCAAAAGTCATGACATAATAGTCCAGCTCCAGCCGCACAAAATGATCTAACATATGTAACCCTAATGTCAAAACTGTTCGGCAGAGGAGCGCGGGAAAATTTTCACTAAAATATTAATATTTAAAAAACTATAAAATTCATAAACACCAAAAGTCATAGCACACCATTCCAGATCCGGCCGCACAAAATGAGGTAACATATATGAAGCTTTTCTCAAAACTGCGGGGCGTGATACGTGCCGAAATTTAGGCGGAAGATGGAGAATAATAATAATAATAAGAATAATAATAATAAGAATAATAAATCCGACGAATAGTAATATGTGTGCCTCTTGGCATAGGCACACATAATAAAGAGAAACAGGAACTCAATAGTGTGGAAGCCCTTTAAGGGCATCCACACAATAAATCCGACGAATAGTAATATATGTGCCTCTTGGCATAGGCACACATAATAATAATAATAATAATGATAATAATAATAATAACAATAATAATAATAATAATAATAATAAAGAATAAAGAGAAACAGGAACTCAATAGTGTGGATGCCTTAAAGCATCCACACAATAAAGAGAAACAGGAACGCAATAGTGTGGATGCCTTAAAGCATCCACACAATAAAGAGAAACAGGAACTCAATAGTGTGGATGCCTTAAAGCATCCACACAATAATAATAACTAGAAAAATTTGCATTTCCTGCGAAAATGCAGTGTGGATGCTATAATGCTGAAGCTGTCTGCTGAAACTAGCTGAAAAAGCTGAAAAGTTGCAGAAATTGTAAAAACTTTGCAGAAGCAAAGGAACTTTGCTAAAATGTAGTAACTTAGCAGAACTGCAATATCTTAGAGGAAACATAATACTTGGCAGAAATACAATAGCATAGCAGAACTTAGCAGAAACATTGTAACTTACCAGAAACACGATAACTCAAAAATACAAGAATTTAGGAGAAATAGTATAAGATAACAGAAAGAATATATTTAGCCAAACATTCTTAAACATTACAGAAATACTATGATTTAGAAAAACAGTACAACATAGCAGAAATGCTGTGATTTACCAGAGACACTGTAATATATTATGAATATTGTAATTTTATATAAATACTATGTTTTAGCAAAAATACTCCAGTTTAGCACAAATATTATAACATAGCAGAAATACTATTCTATAGCAGAAATGCTACATTTAGAAAGAAAAATATAATATAGTAGAAATACTATGATTTAGCAGAAATCCTAGAATTTAGCTTAATAAAAATGATTTAGAACAGATACTATGATTGAGCAGAATAGTAATAACTTAAGTGAAAATATTGGAAAGGTAAAATGACAAGCTGAATAAAAAGGAACATGGTTAAGTTCGCTCAAAACTAAATTTTGTTCACCTGTGAAAAAATAAAATAAAAATACATTTAGAAAAAAAAACAAATAAGTACAGCCAACAGATATACACAAAATCAAATATGCATACACAAATCACCAAATACACAGAAAATCAAATATGGATACACAAATGTACAGAGAGAGACACACACAGGGTCTATGTCAGTCAACCAGTCTGAATATATTATATTTTTATCCAACAATGAGATGCTACCCTAAAAAGGGTCTTTGTGTGTGTGTCTCTCTCTTTCTCTCTCTCTCTCTCTCTCTTTCTCTCTCTCTCCCTCTCTCTCTCTCACACACACACACACACACACACAAACAGCCATACATTCCTAACCGTAGGGGCTAAACAGTCATTCTTAGACCATTTTGTTTACACGACATGGGGGAATCTTGAAATGTTGACCATTTAAAATAAAAATATGAAATATTATAGATATATGACATAGATGATTGGCTGGCTGGGAAGCCACGAAAGCCCCAATATGCAAATTTGAATGTGCCAGCCCTCAGATATGATTGGCTGGCTGGGAAGCCATGAAGGCAACAATATGCAAATTTGAATGTGCCAGGCCTCAGATATGATTGGTTGTCTTAGAAGCCATGAATGCCCCAATATGCAAATTTGAATGTGCCAGCCCTCAGATATGATTGGCTGGCTGGGAAGGCATGAAGGCCTCAATATGCAAATTTGAATGTCTCAACCCACAGATATGATTGGCTGGTTGGGAAGTTGTGCATGACCTGATATCTCAATTTGAAAATTACAGTCCTCACAGAGGATTGGCTCCCTGAGGAGCTGGCAGAAATACATAGAAATACTATGATTACCCAGAAATACTGCATTTAGTAGAAATATTATGTTTTAGTACAAATACTATAAAATGGCAGAAATAGTATGATTTAGCACAAATGCTATATTTAGTACAAATCTTATAAAATAGCAGAAATAGTATGATTTAGCAGAAATGCTGTATTTAGCACAAATACTGAAAAGCAGCAGAAATGCTATGACTTAGCACAATAGTAATAACTTAAATAGAAAAATTGGAAAAGCAAAATGAACAGCTGAAAAAATGCTGAACATGCTAAGGGTCCCTCAAATGTAATTGTTAAATGAAAAAAAAAATCAGCAAAAAAAGTATAACAGTCACACAATCACAAATATGGACACATATGGAAACACACATGTACAGAGAGACACACAGGATCAAATTCAGTCAACCAGTCTAAATATATTGAATTTAAATCATACAATAAGATGCTCCCATAAAAACTCTCTCTCGCCCTCTCTTTCTCTCTCTCTCTCTGTCACACACACACACACACACACACACACACACACACACACATACACACACACACACAGGGAGAGAAAATCAAGTTTCTAGGTCAGTCAAGCAGCCTGGGAGCTGCTAAATTTGAATCCACCAATCAGAGAGGCTGTGTACTTTTTCCCGCCAAAACAGGTGCACCTGTTTTTACACACACGCAGCACAGAGACAGGATTTTTGCAGTTTATTTCTCATAGTGAGGATTTCCCTCAAACAAATGGCTATAATTTCCTAACCGTAGGGGCTAGAACAGTCATTCTTACACCGTTTTGTTCAGAAGAGATGGGGGAATCTTAAAGTGTTGACAATTTATCATTAAAATCTGAATTATTGAAGATATTTGACTTCTAATGCACCATAACTGAGTAGAGGCAAAGCGAACAACGCTTTCTAACTCTAAATCTATTTGGAGTATCGATATCATTCTTTCACCGTAAGAGACAGCAGGCTTTGTTGAACACTCATGGAAATTTTCAGGTCTGTGTGGAAATCCATCAAAAAGATATGATGAGAGAAGTGCAGCACCTGAAACTACGGATACTGGATGCCTGTGCTGGCATTTCTCCTGCGGTGTTGCTATCAGTGTGTGAAGAGTGGGAGAAGAGGGTTGCATTGACAATCCAACACAATGGGCAGCACATTGAACACATTTTATAAGTGGTCAGAAACTTGTGAATAACTCATGAAAGAATAAAGTTACGTTAAAACCAAGCACACCATTGTTTTTCTTGTGACATTACCAATAAGTTTGATGTGCCACATGGCCCTCTTCCTATTGAAAAAACAAAAGTTGCATCCAAGATGGTCGACTTCTAAATGGCCACCATGGTCACCACCCATCTTGAGGAGTTTGCCCCCTCACATACACTAATATGTCACAAACAGGACTTTAATATCACCAACCATTCCCATTTTATTACGGTGTATCCATATAAATGGCTCACCCTGTACATTATTTTTCAGTTTTAGGTAACCTTACCTTTTTTTAACCTCTGGCAGTTAACCGTTTAGCTTCAGAAGACCTGTATAGTTTTTTCTGTTTTTTTTTTAATGAATTGTTTGATTTGAATTAACAGAAATGCTGTTAGACAGTTTACACAATGACACAGCTCTGGTTTCCACAGATAAGTGTCAACCACACAAATGTGATTTGCTTTCAATTCTTCAATTCTCACACTTTCAACTATATTCTGCCTCGCATCCAACCCGACCAATCCCCGCTTTCATACTCTGTTCAATGAAAACAGGGTCAACATATACTTCACCTTGTTGGGTTTCTGATATAAAACTACATGACATTTCATTTCAACATTTCAAATGACTTGAATTGCAATAAAGAACTGGAAAAATTGAGGTGTTCTAAAACTTTTGACCAATAGTGTACATGTTTAAGAAACTGGTCATAGTGCCTTCAGTCTTACCCATTAACATTATTTATCTCCCTTTCTTCTATTTATACAACAATATGGTCATAATTCAGAGCTCCAGATAACAAGATCGCCACCCCTCTTTGCCTCCCCGATCTGTGGGAAGAATATGTTTAAGACCCAGGTTCTTCAGTTTTGCCTGATCCCGAGCTAGATGTGTTTCCTGCATTAAAACAATTTGGGCTTTGTCTCTTTTAAACTTTCCACCTTTTCACTGGACTATGTAAGCCATTAATGTTGATTGTTACCTGTTTCATTAACCTGCTATTCATCTAAATTATAGTCCTTATAGTTATTATACACAGTTTAATGGGCTCCCCACTCACCCTTGTAAACACTTAAAATAGAACCTATGAAAAAGTTAACATCAAAAAGAAAAACCAAACAGAGGTCCGAGCTTCCAAGGTACACGTTTCTGGGGTAAACCCTGCTTCACCTCCAAACGCAGCTTCATCAGTCACTGTAGGAAGTACCCACAAGAAACCTTACTTTAGTATTTATTATGCAGCAAATATAATAGTCTTAAGTATCAAAAACAGAGTTGGTAAATGTCAGTTTCCCAAGGTTGTAGGAGATTCCCTTTTGAAGGCTCTGAATTTTTCTTTGCAGCTGGAGTCCTGCTTCTTGTTCACCGCACCGCTCCTCAGTCCTCAGCCCACCTTGCTCCAGCTCAGCTGCTTTAGTTACTCCAGGGCCATTTCTTTAACAACTTTCACAGCATAGCCTCTACTGGACATGTCTTTATTGGCTTCCATCATTGTGTGTTAACTTTTTGTTTTGTTGGTATATTTCACCCTCAGCTGAGCTGGAAAGCTGCTGCTTTTTCAGAATGTTGCGCACATTTAAATATTCTATTTGTATTGTTAGAAATCCTCTGTTCTGCCATGCCTAATGAAGCAGAAGTTCTTTAAAAAGCCTTAAAAAATGTAATGACATTAAGAAACGTTTTGGATGCAGATGTTATCATAAGTCAGTTAGCACATGCAACAATATTTCTAAAAGATAAAATAAAGTTCCAATAATTAAAAAAAAATAAAGGCATGTGGATTAACACTGAATCCTAATAAATGTGAACTTGCTATACACAATAAACTGGAAAATGTATTTGTAACATTGTTGTTAAATCTAAAATTGTACTGTTGGCTTGTTGTTCACTTCTTCCCCTTGGACTTGTAAGAAACATATGAATGTAAGATGTACCAGAAGCTGAAAGAGAGGGCAACATTTTAAATGGTGTGATGTTTGGTCTACAGCCATCCCTTCCTGTTCTGTACACACTGTCCAGCCAAGCAACCCACGAAGCAGTGCACCTTCTCTGCAGGATGCTGGTGTTTGATCCGGTGAGGCATTCTGATATATATTGATTTACATTATGTTTTGTAAATGAATCCCTTTCACTAAGCAGCTTGTGTACAATAATAAACATATGTCTTAATGTATACTCAATTAGTCAGGTAAGGAAATCCCAAAAAGTTGATTCAACCTGCAGGATGGGGAAAATCTGCTGTCTGGTGAGACTGAAGAAGTCACTTCGATAAGTGACAAAATGTTTCTCTCAATGAAAATGCTATGTCCAGATGAACAGAATCAACTTTTTGGGAATAATAAACATAGTTAAACCATAATAATGAAAGACCACGTCAATTATTTGAGCTTTCAAAGCAGGAGCATCCTTAATGAGTTCATGCCATCACTGATGCTATAATTTCCATCATTCTCTGGTTTCATCAAACCCATCCTTGACACTGATGAAACCAGGTTACTGTGGCTACACACAGTCTCCTTTTAGAAAAGGATATGGTCATGCAAGTGTATTAGAGGTAGTATTAGTGTTCTCACAGTCCAGTAGGGATGTGACAGTTTTATCTGTGCCTTTTCTAAAAGGGCCATTCAATGATTTTCACACAAGTCCTTTATTTATTGTTTCTTGCCTCTATTTGAAGAGTAACAGTTTAAAATTTAACACATTTAACTTGTGTACCTGGTCTCCAGTCAAAGAGGATTTCAGCCAAAGATGCCCTGGCTCATCCTTATCTAGACGAGGGTCGACTTCGCTACCACACGTGCATGTGCAAATGCTGCTATACCACATCCTCTGGTCGTGTGTACACCAGTGACTTTGAGCCCATCACTAACACCAAGTTTGATGATGGCTTTGAGAAGAATCTGAGCTCTGTAAGACAAGTCAAAGGTAAATTTGTTTGCTCTTTATGTTTTTATTTGCAATGCACTTAAACATAGACAAAAATAAACCCTGCAGCCCTGGCTTCAATAAATGAAAATAAGTTACAGTTTCTCCAAATTGTTTACACACATTTCCTGAAAGCATCCCTCATATTGTCAGAACTCTACACACAAATCCAAAAAACACACACACAACCGGCAAAACCTTTCAATTCTCCTGCAAAATGAAACTCTACATTCAAAACAATGTAATTTCTTGCCAAAATGGCGTTTTGACACACACAAACCATCACATGAATAGACATTTTATAAGAACCAGTTGAACACTTGTTCGTAATGTAAAACACTATGAACACTTTGTCTCCAGTCATCATAATGACTTAATGTAAACCTTTTTTGTTCAGTGTTACACTTACTACAGACGGTACAGAGGCCTACATAAGTGCATTACAAAAGATTTCAGAATGTTTGTATACAAAACACACACATACACGGTACCAAATATATTTTACTGTATTTTTCCCACAAAAACAATGTACACAGTGTTCATCCCAACCAACTCAAAGTTGCACATACCTCCATTTCTCAATAGGATTGAGGAATGGAGAATATGGAGGGAGATAAACAACTAAAAAGCGTGGGTGGGCAGTGAACCAGTTACAGACTCTGAAACACACATGATACGTAAATACAGACTTGGAGTGGTCACTATTCTGAAGCATAATTAGAGTATGACTACTGTTGAGAGTATGCATCAGTTGTGGGATTGTGTGGGACTTACTTGCACATAGTTGTATTGCAATTCTTTGACTCTTTCTGAATTGCGTTCAAATGGCACCCTGTAGAGCTGATTTATCCTCAGATTATTTCTGTGCAAGACACGGTCCAGTGTTGATAAGATGACCCTATCAATATTTTGCAGTATGTTGTTGTCTTCTATTATTTTTCTTTGTATTTGCTGTACTGTTATGGCGTTATTTTCTAGAACTGGGTTTATGATTTCTTTCTCCTGTTCAGGAGACAAAAGACGTCCTCCCTCATTGTTAGACCATGGTTGACCAAATGGTCAACCAAAGTGGCTTTGATCTCATCAGCGATTACGTTCCTTGGCCTTCGTCGTCCTCGTCCTCCGCATCCTTCTCCTCTCACTCTCACTCCTCTGGCTCTGCCTCTTTTTCCAATGTTGGCATCCATTGCTCCAAAACAGAAGAGCCCACCTGTTGCCCTTTTATAAAGCTCTGATTTCTTAATTGCAATTATGTGTGAAAGGTGTTTAGCAATGTGATGAGTATGCAAAGTAGGGCAACTGAGTTTACAATTTTGAATGACAGGGTGTTTATTGTGTAAGCGATTTTCTTCATGAAAATTGTGCCAAATGCAGAGAATTGTGTGTATTGAGTGTGTTTTGAAAAAAGTGTGTTTTAAAACTGCAATTTGAGTGTAATTGTGGAATTAATTGTGCTTGTAGTTTAGCAGAATTGGTTTGGGGGTTGGTGCATCAGTTACATGTTGTAGTCATTATGTCTGAAGTACAAGTAATTGTGTGTAAACAATTGAGAAAAACTGCAATAGAAATGACAGACACTTGGGTTAAAAATTTAAAGTCTGCTTCTTCCTTTGAAACATTTTAACTCAACTGTCATATTAACGATGGAGATCATTTTCAGTTCAATTGTATTGACAAATCGCACCAGTCACCGCAAGGTGCTTAGTATTGTAAAGACCCTACAATAATGCAAATCTAGCCTTAGGCTTGTAGTGTGCCGTGAATTTAAATGATGTCTTTACTGATATTGTGATGATATATCAGTGCAGGAGCTCAGAGATTCCCACATTTAAAGAGGGTCATGCTGCTACAGCTTGAAATATTAGACATTCAGGATAAAACTTAGAAACTCCTCGATATCTTTGCATCCTGTTTTATTTCTTCTACTTCAATACCAGTGCTGAGGCAATCATTTTCTTTTCTTTGAGTGGTAACACTGTGGTGACAAGACTGCAGAAAGATAATAAAGAAAAGAAAACATCTTTATGTAAACATGGGAAATATATTTAAAAAACCTTGACAATGGCTTTGCCTTAGGATCATTAATAATAAATGATGATATGTTTCTCTTACAGAAATTATCCATCAATTCATTTTGGAACAGCAAAAAGGCAGTAGAGTACCACTCTGCATTAATCCTCAATCTGCTGCTTTCAAAAGCTTCATCAGGTAGGAGACTTGGTAATTATTGGCAGCATGAAACACATTACTACTAAATATTGTGTACATAAGTTATAGATAGTGTACTGTGCAAAAGTCTTGATCCACCCTGCTTTCTGGGAGCCAGAGTTTTTTTTCTCTTGAGCAACAGTTCTATAGACTTGCTGAAGGTCTTTCTAAAGGGTTTCTCTGGACATTGGTTGCTTTTTTTGACCAATTTTCAGGCCAGTTCTTGTACCTGAGCATTTTGGAGGCATGTTTCTTTTGCTTATTAGGTCAGTGTTAAGTGACCTGACTGACTGAATCATTAAAGTAATAAAAAGGTGCCTAACCCAACGGATGAATCAGCGTTAGACACTTAGTTACTAGCAAACTGTTACCAAATGGGGAAAAAAAAACATTATCTACAGCAGATGAACAATACAGGAACAACACAGGGCCTGATAGATGCGTCTGTTGTTCCCTTAATCTACAACAGAAATACTCCTAGTGGCTGTCAAGAAGACATTTTAGGGAGAAAAGGCTAAAGTATGCCAAATTACACAAGAACTGGACTTAAAATCAGGGATAACAGGTCTTGTGAATGAATCCAAATTTGAAATTTATGCTTAAAATTGTCATCAGTATGCAGAGAATGTCAGGAGAGGGATACAGTGAGTGTATACAGAAATCTGACTTGGTCATGATTTGGGGCTGCATATCAGCCTGTGCTGCTGGGGATCTTGACCACAGAAAAGTACAGTCAGCTTTTGATCCACCATACACTACCATATGGCAATGACTTATTTTTTAGCTTTGCAAGGATCCCAAACACACTGCCAATGTCATAAAAACCTGGATGAGCACACACATACACACACACTCACATACAATCTGAAAAAGATCTTTTTCCTGCGTAATCAAGCCATTTCCAGTGAGGCCGCTATGACTGTCACACTTTCAAAATAGCAAGTAAGTAAATGTCACATGGTTAGTGCCCATATTTCGTATTATGCGCATCATTTTACAGATGAATGAACACCAGTGTTTGTACATGAGGCCTAAAGAAGGTAATAACGATAAGGCCGTCTGAATTTGTAAACCTTCCCCACTTATCATGGAAAGAGTCAGACATCATAGTGAGAAGATCAGGAACACTCCAGTGTAAACCAGCATGCATGTGGCTCCTCTAAGCAGTATTGCTACTGTCATTAGCTCTAGCAGTTAATGTTGGTTGTATTAAACCTTTGTGGAATACTTCTGTCCAACTAACAAATGTTTTAATCTTAACTAAATATTGTTAATATTAACTGCATTCACTTAATGCCCTTTTTTTGAACAGCTCCACAGTGGCTCAGCCCTCTGAAATGCCTCCATCTCCGCTGGTGTGGGAATAGCCACTGTTTTGTGTCATTATTTTTCCCGACTGACAAGCTGCTAAACTGGGAACAAGAAAGGGTCTCAGTGTCTTCTATCATCTGTGTAGCATTTCACTGGAGAGCATGACTCACAGGTCTGCTGGGCTTATGCTGAAAAATGGAATGAAAGAAGAAAGATCCACTGATAATTGCTTTATGATGTTGTGTTAGATTGTTTAAATGGAAATAAATGACAGAAAAGCTCTGTACAATGCATTGTGCAGAATTTTTCTAAAGAAACTGAGAACACACACATACACACACACACACATATATATATATATGTGTGTGTGTTTGTGTTTGTGCACAAATTATATATAAAATGTGTATTTTACAAATTCAAAATTCTGCAATCATCATCTTATTAATTTAGAAAACTAGGCTACTTTACACCCTTCATTTCTGTCATTTCTGGATTATTTCCAACCACACTTTTGATTCTGACAATCAATTGTAATGCTATTATTATCGGCAACTGAAAATTGCCCATATTTTAGAATTTCTACAAATTTGCTCTCTGTAGCATTATCGTTTTATTTATTTTTAATCATTTGTATTAAAAAAAAATGTTGCCTTGTGGGCCCACTGCGTATTTGACAGTTTTCATGTATTCATTCTTTTGACTGAAGGAGTGCTAATTGATTTTGGACAAAAGGGCTAAAGTTAGCGTTTTTGCCTAATTAACATTAAAAAGATTAAAACCTAAGACCAACATATTCTAAATAGCTCTATTGAAAACACAGGGAACAGCCAAGCATGGATAGATTTGGCTTTAAATAGAGGTAACTATATGATCCATCTATTTATGTTGTGCAAGTTTTTTTGTTTTACTTATGTGTTGTTCCAGCACATCAAAATTATGATAGCTTGTCACACAGCCAATTTAGACCAAATATTTACTGATTAATTACTCATCATCTTCTCATAGCATCCTTCAATGTGGAATTAGTTCACTTTTTGTAATTTACTTACAAAACATACAGCATGGGATGTATGGAATTTGAAACTATCTGTAGTTTTCACAGAAAATCCATTGAAATATTTAAAATGTAAAAATGTAAAATGCTTACAGGAAAGTCATTATTACTGATAATGTTTATGTATCAGTTATGTATAAGTTTTCCATTCGCATATTAAGGTTTTTTCATTCACACACTGCCCAAGAGTTGTCAGCCATATTGGATGTATACAACAGCCAGTTGCTAGTGACTAGATGACAGCGGTCTCTAGAGTTTCATGGCTCCTCCTGGGTTAAATATGTTACCAAGAAAATGCTGCACCTTCCCACTGATTGTTTTGGTTGCTAGCAAATTGCTGTGGTTGCCTGTAGTTTCTGATATTTGTCTGTAAATACTTGCTTACTACTAGCTGAGCAGTAGTACAACTTGAAAGTGTGATGTAAACTGGAGATGGATAAGGTTGGTAAATGGACTGGTTCAATCTTATGTAATGCTTTTCTACTCTATTCAGACACTCAAAGCTCAGCATGCACCACTCACCTATTTACACTCATTTAGACCCATTCAGAAAAGCACTTTTTACCCCTCAGCCTTAAAAAAGGCAGATGGTTTATTGTCGTCACTGGCCCGGGCCGGTGGTGTGGACTTACAAGTTTGTGAATGTGATAACTCGAGAATGAGTTGACATAGGAGTTTAAAATTGATAGATGCAGCTATTTAAAAAAATCCGTGATGAGTTTGGTTCTCAGTTTTTTTTGAAAATCTTGTAAATGTGATTACTTTAAAATAAGGCTACATAGGATTTTGAAATTGTTACCACAGGTTTATCTACTAGGAGGCTGACAGGTAGCACTGGCAGTCACAAGTATTTTTTTTCTATACTTTGTCTATGTGACAATCTAACAGTCACACTTATTCGTCCAGTGAATACATCAGTGGCAGCTTGGGATTTAGCATCTTGCCCAGGGATACTTTGTTATGCAGGCTGGAGCAGTAAGAAACAGAGTAATTTTGAGTAATTGATAACCTACTCTACCTCCTGAGCTACAACTACTCCCTAAAGGTTCAGTTTCACAGTAATAGTTGTGCTTCAATGCTGTAGCCATTGTTTTTCAAAAGGCAAATATTTACTTTGAAGACAAAAAAGCCTCCTTTCCAGTTTGTGTTGCACTTTTCTGGTTTCACTGCAGTGCAGACAGTAGGTGGAAAGTGTTTCTAGAAGTCTGTCACGTCCATTCAAAAACTATATCACATCATAGTGACCAAAGCAATCATTAAGTTTTTGGGGAATGCACATTTTTCCCTTGGGCCTTCAGTGATCATTTTCCTAGGGACTGCTGTCAACCTCCAATGTCTCACGATCAGTCAAGGAACACCTTTTCTTTTATCATTGTACGTAAACTGGTCTCTTGCCCTGTGTAAATAGGGCCTTAGCCCAATGTAAGGCAATGTAGGTGTTGAGCCTACATTGTCACCTTGCACCATGACTGTCACACTTCCAAAATAGTAAATAAGTTTATGCCACATGGTTAGTGGCCATATTTCATATTTTGCACATCATCTTACAGATGAATGAACACAAATGTTTGTACATGAGGCCTAAAGAAGGTAATGACAATAAGCCTGTCTGAATTTGTGAACCTTCCCCACTTATCATGGAGAGAGTCAGACATCCTATCATCCATCAGCAACACGCCATTTCTGATTGGTAACATGAACTTGAGTAAAGTGTTCAGTTCCGTTTAATTTCTCTGCAAAATTAAATGGAATCTGCAGTTAAAATTATATATGAAAAGATCATTTTGGTGGAGTTGGTGAATGCTCACTTGCATCCTTCATGAAAACAAGCTTTTTAATGAATAAGAAATAACTTTAAGAAGGAATTAGCCTAAAACTGTGCTTTTAGACTAGACAATAAAATAAACTCCTCTGATGCATACACAAGCAACTGTAAT
The DNA here is from genome assembly GCF_001858045.2 of Oreochromis niloticus. Classification (NCBI taxonomy): domain Eukaryota; kingdom Metazoa; phylum Chordata; class Actinopteri; order Cichliformes; family Cichlidae; genus Oreochromis; species Oreochromis niloticus. The sequence goes on from NC_031979.2 coordinate 4,477,477, forward strand.
GATACAAGAACAAACAATTCTACAGTAATATTTCTACCCCCTTGTTTGACCAACCACATTATACTACTTATAATGAGTTTAGTAATCACATATAATTTAAGAAGTCCCATCAGACTGACTGAAAAAGTGTTGTATAATGAAGGAATGTGTTTTATCTACATATGTGCCTCCTAAAGTTCCCCTCTTGAACATTCTCAGTCAAGGTGAGCTATTTTTTTTTCCAAAAGAGTCTGAAGAGAATTATTTCTTATTAAAAATACCCTAGAAGCTTGCACTGAGCTGAAATATATCAGGTTTCCATTGTCCTCTGTAACCTTTGCTGGACTTACTGTGTACTGTACACTTTCTGCACTGAAACAGAGCTGATGCAAGTCCTGGTGTTTATGGTTCTTTATAGTCTGGGTCCTATTTAAGTGGACTTGGCCATTCGTTGTTTTCCATGAGCACATTAAAAGTATAGCTTTTCTGTGGGGACATTAGCAGCTCACAAGTCTCACAAGTGAGACTGTAAGCTAATCTAACCAAAGCCACGTGAGCCACATTTTTTATCCTACCTTTTAGCATCCTAACCCTCCAGCAACAAGAAAAAGGGCAGAGGGTAAATACTGTTATGTAATTAACTTTAACAGTTAATGGACACATTGACACTTTTTTTAAAAGTTTTTGCAGGCAAGAAATTGTCATTGTCATCAGTAGGCTGTTGTCTGAAGCAAGTCTGCAATAAGACAACTAGACAAAGTCTGGTGACAATACAATGACAACATGCAAAATACATTTCAGAGACTTCATGTCAGAAATGGCATGGATACATATATATAAATTGGGTCAATACAGTAAAAAGAAAATGTGCAGAAAAATAATTAAAATGTTTTTTTGTTTTTTTTGAGCCACTGACTTTTTGGGTGGCTGTTGGTTAGCCAAAGCAAAGCTAAAACTGTTTGTGTGTTATCACATGTAGATTGTTGGAATGGAACAGCAATGGAAGAATCAGACTTAGACTGGGAAATACATATTTAAAGAACTAAAATCATAGGTAAAAAGTGAGCTAAAGTAGCTTTCTTCAGATGAGAAGAAAGCTTGTAGACCTTTTTCATTAGAAGGACCAATCAGAACCTATTTAAATACAAAGTAACTGAACTGGTGTAAACAGGCAGTTAAACCAGCAGTATATATTGTTTTAGCTTTGTTCTTTCTACTTGACTCTGTCATCACATACTATAGACATTCTTCAAGAATTGTACTGAGCAGCTCTTCTCAAACAGGAGAAAAGTAGCACATGAGCATCTCAAAAATGACATGGTCTTTTCTACATGTTTTTCCCTAAATGGTAATCCAGCGCAGATATGTGCCCCTGCTCTTTCTCATGTGTGTACACTGTCTTCAGGAGAAAAAAAAGTTTTGACGTAATTTATTTAATATATTTTTAGACTTGTTATCAATTTCTGTTCTTGTGTCATATGGTATGCATTCTTTTCACACCTCAGAATATAACTATGTATATATATGTTATATAGAGAAGCAAATCTACAACAACGTACAAAAAAAAACAAAAAAAAACCTACACACAAAAAAACACTGTATACGAATTGTATTAGCCTATACATTTCTAAGGCTGTGAAGTCAATTTTTTTTAGAAACTTGCATACAAATGTATATATATTTTCTTGATTTTTACCCTGCAACTAGGATGTGGACAGAAAATCCTGTAACAATTCAAAGAAATGCAGTCATCTTAACGATAACTTGTGTGTACAGCAGAGTTGTAGATATGTCTAAGGAAAAAAGCATTTTTGTTATTATTTTTAATTATTTTGTCACGGCAACACTGTGAATATGTATATTAAGAATTCACCATGTTGGTCTCTACCTCTTGAGCTCAATAACTTGGCATTGTTTACCTCCACACATTTCTGATTTCATGTGGGGATGAAATAAAAAAACAAAAAAAAACAAAACTTGAATGTCCATTCATGCTTTTGTACTGAAATAATAAAATATGCTGCCCCTACACATACATCTTCCGACAGACCTTTCTTGCACTCTGTTTGTAATACAAAACCTACCAGTAGCCAAGGGTTACATGACTGTTAGATGTTCTGACCATGATGGTTGCATTCAAAGCTCAGTGTCAGGGACTTGATTTGATACAAAGAGGTATTAAACCTTGTGATAACAAACAAAAGCTTCTCATAAAGAAAAACTATCATTTGAGAAGCATTTTCTCTTCTTTGCAAGTTGTAATGCACTGTATGTGGTTGTAGCATTGGACATTTGCAAGTTGTTGTCATCATCCATAGATCTGTAATCATTAGGGCTGACCCCTCCTAGTATTAAAGCTGGGTTTCAGAATTTGTCTTTATTTCTGCCCATTGTGTATATTTTTCCATATATAGGCATTTGATATGACTTTACGATTAACTTTGAAATGGGGTTTACAGAATGCCTCTGTAAACCCAGAGCCTTGAAGAGTTTATGCGTAATCATTGAACGATAATGTTTAATTTTTTTAAAACTTTTTTTAAATTTAATATTTCATTTATTCACTCTATCAGTTGGGTTACATTTCAGTACTGTTCATTATTACAGCTCCACTGAGTGAAATCCAACAAGTTAATTTTAAAAAGGACATTTTTACCGCATATAAATTTGTAAACTTCCCAAGATGTAAACTCGATTTTGATTAAAGTGGGGTCTATGCTAGTCAGTGGTTTTATCCTGGCTCCCCCAGTCCTAATATCCAAATGTCCGTGGGCAAGTTAATGAAATCCAAATTGCTACAGATCCATCCATGGGAGTGTCTGTCACCAAGTTATTGTTCATAGGTCTGATTGTTGAGCGTACTGTGTAAAATATTAGTAAAAAAAAAAAAAAAAAACCCTGATAACTCACAATAGAGCACCAATGTACCAATTTGAGAAAACAATTTGCTCACTTTGAATTTGATGCCAGCAACATGTCTCAGAAAAATTCATAGTGTTAGAAAAACACTGGAAAAGTAAGTGGTAATAAAAAACAACTAGGGCATTACTTTGCATCTGATTAGATACATTGCAAACAGGTCAATAACATGTTTTGGATATAAAATCATGTTATTGACTGCTAGAAGCCATACTACACAGGCCTGCCTGCAGTCCAGACATTGCACTAGCTGAAACTATCTGATGCATCATGAAACAAAAAATATGACAAAGACAACCCAGGACTGTTGAGCAGCATTGCCTTATATCAGACAAGAATGGGACAACATTCTTCTCAAAAAGTCCAGTAATGGTTTGCCAGTTCCCCAAACATTTATGTGTTGTTGTCATTCAGTTAAATCCAGTTGTATTTATATAGCACAATTCACAACAGTTCCCTCAATGCACTATAAATCCCAATAATCACACTCCTTTCTAACAGGAAAAAACATCTGGCAGAGCCAGGTTCACAGAAGGCCAGGCACTCATTGTGACCAGTTGGGGATTGAAGGGAAAGAGAAGAGACACAGAACAAAAGACACACTGTGAGAGAAAGAAAGTTTAATTTAAAAAAAAGACACTATGGGAGAAAGAGAGCGTGATATTTACGAATATAGTAGTGGCGTATGAAGGGAAAAGAGGTGAGTGAAGTTCTTCTTAAATAAAATTGAATTGAATTTAGAACAAAAACTTATTTGGCTTCTTAAAAAAAATATTTCTGCATTTCCTATAGAACAGATCTCAAGTTAGACAAACTAGCTGCATTACTACACTATTACCAAAAAATACTGTAAATTTGATATAACAATTATGGTCCCTTAACTTGCTTCTTTCAATGTGGACGAGTAGCAGCTCTACTATACCCCTCTTGAATTGCACTTCACCACGACAGACTGGTATAGCGTCCACATCACTGCAGCTGCGGCAACATCCATCTGTGGACCTCTCGTTCCTCACTCTTGAACAAGACCCTGCGATACCGAAAGTCCTCCAACCAGGGCCAGTAGGCCCACTGCTTCACTGAGTCAATGGGTTCAATTCAATTCAATTCAGTTTTATTTATATAGCCCCAAATCACAACAACAGTCGCCTCAAGGTGCTTTATATTGTAAGGTAGACCCTACAGTAATACATACAGAGAAAAAAAACCCCAACAATCATATGACCCCCTATGACCAAGCACTTTGGCAACAGAGGGAAGGAAAAACTCCCTTTTAACAGGAAGAAACCTCCAGCAGAACCAGGCTCAGGGAGGGGCGGCCATCTGCTGCGACCGGTTGGGGAGAGAGAAAGAAGACAGGATGCAAATGCACAGGACTAATTTCTTACAGGATTTATAAAGTATACATTGTACACTGTCATTCCCACCATTCCACACTCAGCCACCGCCTGATGTCTAACCAATCCCAATAGGACACCTCTTCAACTTGATGGTGATTACCACCACAACAAGCACCAACCATCTCGCAGCCGGCGCTCCTTGCAGGAGCCTCAACATTGCCCATTCTGATTGAATGTCCCCAGCCTCCCCAGATTGCTTTTGTGTGTGCTAGGTCTGTCTGTCATGCGCCCCTGCCACCTGATCCAACTCACCACAAGTGATGGTTATTAATATTTTGGAAAACCAAAGATGTTTCTGATGATTCAGTTGTGGAATTTAACTAATTTTTTTTGAAGAATCTAAATTACTTTATTTTCAGCTATAAAGCCAAATTAGATTTTAACCCTTAAACAGCCCACTAATCTGGTTTATAGTTTATAGAATTTCACAACAAAACATGTATCTAAAATATTCTTGTTTCTTAACAAAACAAATACTATTAAAACTAACAAATACTAGTATTATTTAAAATGAAATTAAACAGTTAAATATAAAAAATAAATGTTAGTTAAATATAAAAAAAAGCTTGCTAGGTATGGTTAGATTTGACAATAACAGATGCCACAGATATTCGAAAGCAGCCACTAAGAATTTGAATAAATTTAGGGAGTAAGAATATACAGTTAATATGTTATAAAAGTTCATATGAATTGAAAACAAGCCTGAACCCCTAAGGGCTGCACCCTCTGGAAATGTTTCATCTCGGCTTCAATCTAGAAGCTGCAACTCTCACTTTTCCGTTTTAAATTAGCAACAGTAAATTTGCTCAGACTTTTATATAAGGTTTTTAAAGCTGTGGGGTTAATTTTTTTAACCAACATGAGCTGCGAGGCAGCAGTGAGCATTGGTGATACAAAAGCTAGGCTAACACTGGCTAGCAAGCAAGATCATAAACCAAAGTGCTAAACTGCAAGAAGGCACAAAAACAGTTTGAATAAGAATAAACATTTACTCATTAAATCAGTGTATCACATATAAGAATCACAGAAATGTCAACAATAATCTCTTAAACTGAAGCTTCTCCATCTGCATACAGGTTTGCTCAGCATATTCCAGAGAAAAAAGTCGTGCCATGAACATGTGGATTGATCTGTGCAAGGGATGAGGAAAGCAGTGACATGGCATTTTCAAACCATATAATTTTATTCTTCTGCCTGAAAAACTGCCTTTTGTCTGTTTCTCTCCAAAGTCTTTCGATAATGAAACAAAACAAAATGAAATGACCATATCATACGGTTTTATTTTACAAAGGGCATTTTATGACCTAAGATGCAGTTTCTCAATCTAGTTCTTTGTTTTTGTCTAAAAAAAAAAAAAAAGAAGCAAAAAGCAAATCAGAAATGGATTAACTAATTAATCTGGACTAATTAATAATTGTAGTTGTACTACGCACAACTGGGTGACTTGTTTTTTATATACAAAAGTCCAACAGCAGCAGAGAGGCATAAAAGGGAAGCCAAAAGCTCAAGTAAAGGAGGTACCTGTGAATTTAACCTACTTAAGTTATTATTTATTGATCTTTTATTAGATATTTGCACACAAAGAAGGCATAGGCACCAAAAAATATTCAGGAGGTTTTGTGACTTGAATTAACTAGGTGACAAAACAAAAATCTCTTAATGAACAGTCGGTTCATTAATTGAGAGGACTGAATGAATAAAATACAGAATCTCTATGCACTGATGGCACATTGTCAAAATATATTTTTGTACCAAGTATATGAAATATCTAGGAGTATACCCATCCATGGTGCATCCTAAAGTTTGTCATACTATATAGAGACCACAGCATGGGGATATCAAAAGAATGGACCTGCAGGTCAAAAGTGGATGCAGTTTGGTCCACTTAGCTTTGCCAAGTGTGACAATTGCAGAGAAGTAATTATTCAGTTTTCAGTCAACATGATGACAGCATTACTAACACAATGAAGTCATTTGTGAATTTATAACTACAAAGAAGTAAAATACTACTGTTTTGTCGCAAATCTGGTGATCAGTGTCCAAAAGTCACATTAATGTGATCAAATCAAAAGGGAGGCTGCCCATAACCAAGCATGCCTGAATCCAGACGAAGACATTGTCTTCAGTCACATCTTCATCAGCTGTTAAATCTTTAATTTTTTTAAAGTTAAGCTCTGTCCACTGGATGGCCTTGGTCAATTCTATTTTTGTTCGTTGCCATCACAAGTAAATATAATGTGTTCTCTCAGAAATCTGTAAAATATAGAAAATGTCATGAAACACAATGCAATGCAAACGACAATTAATTTTGTAAATGGACTGTATTTATATGCTAGAACATCTCATTAACAACATAAATAATGACTTGAGCTCGGCAAAAGGCAATTCTTCAGCCAGAAAGGAGTATAGAAAAGTGAAGTGAGACAGCCATCACAAATGGTATGTTTTAAACATGATCTTTAATATGAATATAATTTTGTTAACAAGATAAATGTATCTTGTTAGCAATTAACAATTTAATTTAATTTAAATTGTTCATTATCACTAGGCTGTTGCCTGGTAAGAATGAACCACCAGAGCATTTAATCACAAAAATGCATTGTAGGCATTATAGGTATACAAAGACATAATGAGGGGAGCAGTCCATGAAGGACTTAAAATACCTTGGTCAATGGACTTAAATCTTCAGAGATTTCCCTTGTGAGGTAACTAGATTCTGTGCAGTATTCACTCTGGCCAGGAGGGCACTACAAGACAAACCCAGAGTCAAATCTAGATTCCTTGTGATTTGTGAATAGACTTGAAATGAATTGAATTAAATATGTATAACAAAACTGTTGAAATAGGCAGCCTACTAGCAACTTCAAATAATCTTCAAATAAACAGACCAGAAAATCCTGGCCAAATCCTTGGCCAGAAAAGATTGGTCCATACATGGCTATGCTTATTGCTTAGACGGGTTTTTTTTTTCAGACAGACACTTATTTTATAATTTCATATACTTCCTCTTGACAGCCTAAAAATAATCTAAATTCGGCTAATCTAGTCCATATAGGCAGAAAAAACAACTGGTGTGAGAATCCTTGGCTTGCGAAGCTTGTCTTTTTTGTTTTGTATGCTAAGCAGAAAGAAGGAGGCCAAGGACTGGAGAGTGATAGAACCACTATCTAGGATGAAACAACAAAGATGAGTATTATCAGGAAGATGGCAAAAACCGATTATCTGCTTTGTGAATACCTCAGGCATCAGAAACCCGAGAAAGAAGACAAGCAAGGAGAAGAACCATCACAGGAGGACATGCCCCTGCATCCCTGTGTGGTATGTACCACTGGCAGATAGAAAATATGGCTGATAACGAGAAATCTTACTAATGACAGAACAAAGCTGGACTAAAAGATAGAATAGAGGCATTAATCATGGCAACAAAGGAACAAGTTGTATGCACAAGTTCGATAGGTGCTGGGTCTACCACACCAGGCAAAACCCAAGGGTTTTGAGGCAATCCGCCACATAGTAAGGGTGCAAGATGCTAGCAGGCATACATGGAATACCATAACCAAAGGCTGGCACAGTATACAGGAACATTTGTTCCAATATGGACTGGAAGCCCCTAGCTCAAAATGGGATACACCCCCAAGGGTGGTTGAGATCCTGTGGGACCAGATTCAAATGGACAAACTATTAGTAGTGGTGGACAAGCAAAGGAATAAAGCTGTAGTGTTACATGTAGCAACACCAAGTCATAGCAACATCAGGAAGGAACATAATAAGATCAAGAAATACCAAGGGCTAAGAGAAAAGCTAGCAGATGAAGGCAACAGTGATCCATGTGGTAATTGGAGCACATCGGGCAGTGACCCCAAAAGACATCTGAAAGTCCTAGCAACAGCACAGACCAGCAGGACCAGTCTAGTATCTACAGTTTCTACTATCACACAAATTGTGTGTGATAGTAGATACCAATAACAATCTAATTCAGTTCAGTTCAATTTTATTTATATAGCACAGAATTGTGTAAGATGTGAATGATCATCTATGAATCAGCAATTTTTCCAACACAAGGGTGATGCAGAATTTTATGAAGTATCGAGACTAATAGTGGCGCCCTAAATACTCATTTTAATTGATATTCCTTCCATAGATTAGTAATAATATCTGTCATCCCAAGCACTATTGTCAATAGTCAATTTAATCCAAGTTTATAATATTGAAGGTGTTTTCCACAATGTCATTTGGTAGCTTCCTACAGATGTGTGAGATATGATTCTTAGTTGGCAGATGTTTTTCAATTACTGTAATAATATATTATCATGATGCAGACCAATGTTCCCTCTAATTTTTCATGTGTCTGAGCGAACACACAAACTCCCTGAGCGATCCCTTGGACCACTGTGAGCGACATCAGACGTGTGCACTGTGGTCACACCAGCATCAAATCCATCCAAGTCACATGGTTTATTAAAATAATCAAATTACAGCATTTACATTTATGTTAGACTACTTTTAAACTGCTTTAGCCCACTTACAATGAACATGTCACACAAATTATTTGTGCCACTCCAAAAAATAATTTCTGTCCACTATGAGATAAAGGAGAGCAACAGCCTGATACCTGCAGGCGTGACAACAGGAGATGTATCACTCCTGTAACAGCTGTAACATTCAGCAGCCGCCTCATTGTTCTGACACACACAACATAACTATTGACTACACTACACACTAACTACACAAGATTTGCGCTAAACGTCGCAAATCTCTCACATCTCAAAACACCGCCGTCACTCCTAAAACTTCCCCCCGTTTCTTAACAACTAGATGCCACGTTTCCATATCATTTTTTGATTGGTCGACACGGTACTTTTTTGGACGAATAGGAAAGAGAGAGGGGGGTGGGGGTTTGTTTTTGCTCACATGCGGAGAGTGCTTTCGAGCCTTTTTTCTTATAAAACGCAGTTTTTACCGTTTCTTCCCGCAGTAAATATAAGCAACGATAGTATTCAGGAAGGAAACCAAACATTGCATATTTTTTTTTATCACAACTCTGGTTTTACGTGGCCTATCAACACAATTTAAAAACTGGTATAAAGTCCACACTTTTTCCGTCAATTGTTCGTCTGTCCTGCTCACATCTCCAATGGTTGTACACGTTGTCAATAACGTGGCTTCACTCCACATCAGCCACGCCGCTTTGCTAGCTAAAACTCCGGTGTCGGCACATAAGGACGCTGTCGTAGCCTGTCAACGACAGTGAATGTGAATCGCATTATTGGCTGGACTATGGGATAAGGTGGCATCGTTCTAATCCTTTACGGGAGCAGCCAGTCACTTACTGACTAACACTGCAAAACAAAATTGCTAAAGTATTAACTTTAATTTCAATTCAGGTTAGATTTTTTTGTGCGCAACGCAGATTTTCTGTGCGCAGAGACCGTGCCAGCAGTGCGCAATTGCGTACGTGCGCAGCTTAGAGGGAACATTGATGCAGACCACTGCAGTGCAGTATCGTTCATTCCTTACAACAGCGTTCCCCAAACCCAGGCAGGTCCGTGAGTTGTTTGGTACCGGGGCGCAAGAGTTGAGGCTCGGGTGTGAAATTTATGGTTTTCAGGGTTTTTACCAGTTGTCATCGTTATTTTGTTATCATTTTTATCTTTAACTCGATTTCCTTGGTCTTTTCCCGTGTGTTATAAATAAATCTTCTTTTTTTTCGTAGCGGTACTGGTTTTATTTTGTTGTATTTATCCTTGACACCTTAAAGGCCGGTCCATGAAAATATTATTGGACATGTACCGGTCCATGGCGCAAAAAAGGCTCGGGGCCGCTGCCTTACAACACGCTCTAATTTCTGTAGTGAAATAGTGTGGTCCATGATATCACAAGAGTAATACTGCACTGAGGTCTGGCAGGACGAAGACAGAGATGAGTCCACTGTAAGAGGACATTAAAAGATCATTTGTAGCATTCACTGTCAGTCAAAAAAGAATGTATATAAACAGAAAAAAATATATAGGATGTATATACAAATATATCCATAATGACAAATACAATTGTTTTCATGTTGATGTAAATACCAATTGTAACTGCAGTTGTAAACATGAGATGGCCAGACGGATGGAGAGTATCACTGAATATCATTTAAATTCAGATCCTTCTGCATTTACTTTTAAAGTAAGGAATTTGTCAGTAGTGATACATTTAGTCTCCAGTACTTGAAATGCTCATCTGTTCCCAAGCTCTTTTATGTGATAGAGTAAATTTCGAAGTAAATTCTCATGGGATACATGGGAGAAAGAAATTATTTGCTTTATCTGGGATGATAATACAACTACCAGCATTTCTCCCTAATCCCCCCAAATGGCTTAATTTTTCTGGATATGTGTCCTTTGTCTACAGGTAGTCTATTCAGTTCTTGTCCACTTTTAGAGACTAATTAGTCCCTATTAGAATTATCCTTTTATGTTTCTCAGCCAAAAGAGGAGTGAGTTTTTGAAAGAACTGTGGGTAGCCTTTGTTAAGTTCATATAGGTTAAATATAGACACTCTTACATTCTCTACTGCGTCCACTATCATACCAAAGTGGCCTTTATTGTTTTGACCAGACCTTCACTTTGCCAGTATACTGATTTAATAAAAGGAAAAATATCAATAAATAATCTAACCCAGATAGACAAAATCATGGGGGTTCTAGGATGGTATAAGTCAGTGGTTCCCAAACTTTTTTTGCTGGGCCCCCCTTTGTTTTACAAGAAAAATGTTCCCGCCCCCCTCGCGCGCGCGCACACGCACGCACGAACACATCCTCCAACCACACACCCATATTTTGCTCCATTGCGGTTTATTTCACACCTCAAACATTTAATAAACAATTAAGCAAATACAAGTAAACTGCAATAAATTACAGGCAGTAAGGAAATAAACTACTAACTCTTTTACGCTACGTCCACACCTACACGGGTATTTTTGAAAACGCAGCTGTTTCGTCCACACATAAATGGCGTTTGGAATCACCGAAAACGGAGATTTTTTTAAAACTCTTTTGCGTTTACGTGTGGACGAGGAATACAGAGTTCGTCACGCAACGTCAAAGGGATGTTCCTTTTTTCACGTCACGTCACGAATAGCAGATAGAGACAAAATAGTCTTCAGGTTTTACACGCTTACATACATACACACAGTTACTGTCCCTCCATTCAGAAAGGCAGAGGCGTCATGGTGTAATTATTTTACATGTAGTTGTTTTTTTCCTGTGTAATAATATTCAACATTGCTATCAATACATTTTTCAATCCCTCTGCAAAATGGGTTCAAAAACATAAACAACTGTTGGATACTGTTTGTCCGTGATTTGAACAGGGGGAACAATCGTGGCAGGATCAGCCTGATGTTATTTGTATCCCACTGTAACTTTACTGTATAAAGAGCTAACATCTCCAAAATGTCAGGAGTAGTTAGTCATTACAACAAGTGTTTGTGAAATAAAAATCAAGAATGTGGGATACTGTTTGTCCGTGATTTGAACAGCCCAGCGCGTGCTCCTGACGCAGAGAAAACCAATTATGCAGGGGAGACCTACCTTGGCACTTGTGCAGGTGAAACCAAAGGGCAGATATGCTTCACCATATTTTCTAGTCTTTGGCTTAGAATGAAGTTGGTTTGGAGACATATTCAGCTATGCTTCATCTCCTGCTTTGCGTTTGTGGAGGCGCCCCGTGCTAGCAGTGTCCAAGCATTGTTTTTTTTTTTGTTTTGTTTTTTCCTTTTCATGCCGCGCCCCCTGCAATGGCTCTGCGCCCCCCCCCCAGGGGGCGGGCCCCACACTTTGGGAAGGTCTGGTATAAGTAATTATAATATTAAGAAAAGAATTTTGGTAAATATATTAATATTTTCTGCAGCCGTGTGTGTGTGTGTGTAGTTATAAAAACTGTAATAAAGAAATGTGTTAAACATGTGCAATATGTGGTCGGGTCTGCCATGCGTCGTCTACATAGAACCAAAAATTGTTTTAGACACATTCGAGGTTTAACAGAAAATGCTCTAAAATTTTGAGTAACAGGAACATTTGAGGAACATTTGAGTAACAGGAACTTGTTCAAGTAGAGTAGGTCTGGAAAATGAAAAATGTTCATATGTAGTTGATCTATTGATATATTTGTTTTGTTTTGTACAATAAAATAAAAAAGTTAAATGAAGACAGCATTTTCTTTAATTGATGCATGTCCATGCTTCGATTTTGGGCAACTAAGGTGTGAGTGTGTGAATATTGAACAGCGTTTAGGCATAGTTGCATGAATGCCTGCGTGATTGGGTGAGTATGCACTCACCCAATCACTTAGTAGGCTTAGTAGGCCTAATAAGGCACAATGTGACCCTACTCACATTGTGCCTTAGTAGAAAGGCACAATGTGAGTAGGGTCCATTAAACATTTATTGCAAGCAAAATTGCACATTTAGAAACATCTGTAATTTTCCAAAGCATTAGTAGCTTTGCAAATCACATTAAATAACACCTTTCTGGACATTATGACGACTCTCAACATCTTACACTGCATGCCATGTTCTCACACATTCATACAGCACTTTGTCTGACTTCAGTAAAACACTGAGGTCCTACCTGTATCCTTACGGTTTCTGGCAGTTCTGGGACATAACCTGAGTGGAAACCAGAGTCAGCCTCCTTTCTGTCCTGTTTTCTTAGAGGAGCTTCCTCCCAGTTGTTGATGCAGCGGTGAGAACAGTCTTCATGAAATAACAGAGGAGAAATGCCTAACTGCAGGAGAACAGAAAGCAGTTCACCGCTTACACACTACGTGTTATACTATTTTTGTGTGACTGTACTGATATGATAGTACTTGCCTCTCTGTAAAAGTCTCTTCCTGGAATAGATATAGCTGTAAGCGAGACTTTATCACCACTCTGTCTAATCTTTCTAACAATGTCTTCATGCTCCATGGACTCAATAGGTTCTCCATTGACAGCTAGCAGCAGGTCTCCATCCTCCATTCCTGCACCCTCAGCTGGACTCCCCATATCCACTTCTCTCAGCACATGAACTAAGGGTCACAGAAGATTATTATTAGATTAATACTAACATTTCCTGAAAAATATGTATATATTCCTGACTTTGACGAATATATGAATTGATTACATCTTGGTATACTTAGTATAGATAGTTAAGCCTGGGCAAGGCTTAGCTCCATTTTCCAAACAGCCTGTTTCACCCACCCAGCAGTGAAGTACAGTAAAGGAAACAAAAGTATGATTTGTAATTGTGATTAGTTGAGAAGCTGACAGCCTGCCCTCCAAGCATCCCACTGCACACTGTTCTAATGAGATCGAAGATCGAATAACAGTACAATACACAATTAAACATGAGTTTATATGTTTAACAGTGGGGACAGTGGGAAGGAAAAAAATCCTTTTAACAGGAAAACTCAAGCAGAACCAGGATCAGGGAGTGGCGGCCATCTGCTGCAACCGGTTGTGTGTGAGCGGATAAAGACAGGATAGAGACATGATGTGAAAGAAGTGGAATGGATGTTGTCTCTCCTAGTAAGATCAGGTTTTCCCCCCAGATTTTTCCCAACTATTAGGAGAACAAGGAGAACATGCAGATAAACATGTTACTCCTGGTCTGACTGGGGAGGACACCAGAAAAAGCTATAGAGTCCAACTTTCTTTTGGCAAAGTTACGCAGCGATTCAATATTAATTTTAGTGACCTTCAATTGAAATAACTGGGGGTCATTGCTGCCGATGTGAATTGTAATTTTACGGTGGCTACGTTACCTCCGTCTGCATTGGCTACAGGGGCCTGGCTAGCTAGATTTCTTTAAGGGTCCCGCACCAATTCAGCAATCCTGGCCTCCAGAGCTGTAAACAGGCTTCATTTATAATAAGTTCTGTTACTGGTAAAGGAGTAAACATCTGACACACTGAGCATGAAAGATCAGGAGGGACAGATAAAAAGGCCATGCTGCTAGTGTGTCAGCTACAAGCTAAGTTAAGCTAAAGACAAAGTGAATGAATAATGTGAATATAATTAGCAGGTGAATCAACAGAGAGATAACGGATTGGATAATGCACCCAAAGAAAACTCATCTTCATCATCCTGGTCCCTGAATTAAGACTAGCAAAGCTATGAAAAAAAAAAAAAACATCACTGTGTGGCCTACAGAAGTCATCCTTATGCTCTAAGACTGCTTTGTAACAACAGACTGGGAAATCTGGGTAACAACCATCAAATCTTAGAAACATGGCATCTAACTAGGTACTTACTCTGAATAGCATTAGTTTGGCCTCTAGTAAGACTGTCAGGAATCTTGGAGTCGTTCTTGACCAGGATATGTCCTTCAATACGCACATTAAACAAATATGAAGGACTGATTTCTATTATCTGTGAAATACTGCTAAAATTAAAAACATCCTGTCTCAGAGTGATGCTGATAAACATAATCTTGTCTGCCACTGATATCTTTTCTTTCCCCTCATCATCAGACAGGTTGCAGCAGATAGCCTCCCTGACCTTGGTTTCACAACAGGTTTCTTCCTGTTAAAAGGGAGTTATTCCTTTCCACTGTTCCCAAGTGCTTCCTCATGGAGGGTCATCTGATTATTGGGGTTTTCTACTTTTGAAGGGTCTTACAGTACCTTACATTATAAAACTCCTTGAAATGACTGTTGGTATGAATTGGACCTATATACAGTAAATAAAACTGGATTGAAATCAGTTAAATTGAATATAAAGTGGGGCCCTTTGTCCTTTCATAAACTTAAAAGCTTTGTCTTAATAGTATGTGTTTGTCTCCGTAAGGATGTAATCTTTCCATTAATGTGTCTCTCACCTTTTTGTTGTGTGCATGCCAGCTTTTCTTGTCTCAACAGGAAGCCATATCCATCACTTCCCTTCACCAGATTCATGGTCTTAGCACTGTGGGGGAGGCTGCAGCTTTGTGCCACCACAGGCATGATGGGCATTTTCCTTCTGATATAGCATGACTCACTGTCACTGTCAATAACAAGCACTGTCACTGAATCCCCTCTCTTCTTCAACTGAGGACCAAACAGACCAGACAGTTATGCACGTTCAGTGTAACAGAGCACACACATCAATTCTGACTGAGAAAAGAGGATCCGTACAGTTTTGATGACAGCTGAGTATCTGAGAGTGGACACCATCAGCCCATTAATCCAGATCAGTCTGTCACCATTGAAGATACCTGCTTTCTCTGCTGGACCATCAATAACTGTTCTCACCATATATTGATTCTTTTGACCTGTTGACACATCCGCAGTCTGTTCACAGTCAAAATCTACTCAATAATGCTTGATGAAAGAAAAACCAAAACTGTTGTATATTATAACTAATCAGCAGAATTACTTAAATAGTTGCACATTTTGGGAACCACTAGATCACTCTTGTGATTTGATGCTCTGGTCTATGTATTAGCCATTAGATCCTAATGGTTAATACATAGACTAGAACCAGGGGAAACAGTTTATCTAAACTGAGTTTGAACATTAGCACTGGAACTTCTTGGCTTTCTTGTAAAATAGTTAGAAGGTACAGTGGCTTCAGTGGAGCTGTTTGTGAGTGGTTAGCACTTGTCACAGATAGTGACAGCAAAATAAATACCATCCACTGAGACAACAGTCATTCCTAGGCCATGCTTTGGGTGTTTTTGGATGTGACACAGCCTGGGTCTAGACCAGTGATCCCCTTTGGTGGCTTCGGCCAGGAATTTTAGGTCCACGCCTATAGACACTGCCTGAAAAAAGGAGAAAGGAGACATCTGCAAGATTCTGTGACCGGAAATATGTGGTTCTGGATTCATTCTTCCAGAATCTAAAATTCAGAAAAAAAACCCCAAAACATTAACAATTAAATTATTCATACAAAAATTATAAATTGATTTGCATGATTCACTGAGTGAAATAAATATTTCTTCCCCAAGCAAAACATGACTTGGTATGGGTGGGGATTTTGGACCATGTCTCTTCACAGAAACTTTCTTAATACTTACTGTCATTTATTCTGTGTAGATATTCTTTTAAAACACAAAAGAAGTCAAGTCTGAAATAGCTTCCATACTCCTTGGACAACAAAGTAAACATGCTTTCTCTGAGACAATAACAATGCCATATATCTATCAGCACAAGTTTCCATCCTCCCCAGAGTGCCTTAATTTTAGTAAGTATGGGTCCCTTGTCTACAGATAGTCTATTCATTTTCTTGTCCACTATGTACTTAAAGTCTGTAAGTATTAGCAATATCCCTTTACCTTTCTCAAAAGAGAAGTGAAATTTTGAAAGAATTGCAGGCAATCTTTTTTAGGTGTATTTTCAGAAAGTGGGTTTAACAGTCAAATGCAGAGCAAAATGAATGATGCAAATATGAGGATCTGCAGTAGGTTTCATTCAGAAATAAAGTTTTAGTACTTTGACTAGATCAAACAGAGAAGTAAAAATCCTTACATCCCTGCGTTAAATGAAATGGCATCAGTGGCTTGTTAGCTTCCCGTTAACCATAAATTGTTATCTAAACAACATGTAACTGTGCAATGATGGGACCACTGTTTCAATTTGTGTTTGTTTTGTTTTTTCACACTGTCCTTCATTGTTAAGCACCTTGTAAAATTTCTTTGATAACAGAGCTATAACCCTAATGGAATAGCCAGGAATCAAATCTCCAACCTTCCAATTAGTAGAGGACTTATTGTTCTACCTCCTGAGCTAAGCTGCCAGTGATGAAATTTGAAAATTGATGTGATGAAGTGATGAAAATTTGGGAGGGGAGGGGGGCTAAAGTCAAATATAGGGCTAAAATATAGACTGTAGGAAGCCTCAACCTGTAGTTGATAGTAAATATGACATGTGAGCCAAGAAGCGCAGCTCACCCTTTAATTCTTTTCTGAGGCCATCCCTCAAAAAAAGAAAAGAAAATTGCCTTTGTGCGAAGGTTTTTTTTAAAAAATTCATACACTTATACACACATATGTTAACTTTAATCCCTCAGCAATCAACAACTATTTCTGGAGAAGTTGGAAAGTTCCTTATCGTGAGTATTGTCAGTATGTGTAGTAGCATTAGAACATGAGATTGTTGTTGACTGTCACTGTTTTAAGAATAGCTGCATTTAGTCTCGATCTAAATGGTGCTAATCACTGAGTCTGGTTTCCAACAAGACATCAGATTTGAATAAAACATAGTTGTGTGAAACATCAGTTCTCATACCCATTCATACTCTTCCCTCTTCAGCACCAGAAGAAATAGGTGTAAGCCACATGACTGGATCTTTCTCGCAACCTGTTAGATAATTGCAGAGAGATAATCATAGAGACATGATAAACTTACTCTTTTTCTGTATGGCAGTCATCCATTAAAACAGTTTAAGCCTGTCCTGATAATGTTTTTATTCCATTTTACTTCAAACTGAATTTCAAGAGTTTCCATGAAATCAGTTTTCCCACAAAAAGCACAGAAGACTGGAAGGGTTTCAACTAAAACTCATTCTCTATGAAACTTTATGAAGTTGTAAACTTACCAGGCATTTAATTAATTACATCTTACTAGTAGTGGGTTAGACTGCTAATTCCCCCAAAAGTGCCCTAATCAGCCATGGCATAGATCCAAGAAGATCCTAAAAACATTCATCAGAGACTTTGAAACATATTGGCATGAATTCAGTTCAATTCAGTTCTATTTATACAGCGCCAAATCACAACAACAGTGCTTTATATTGTAAGGTAGACCCTAAAATAATACATAAAGAGAAAACCCCAACAATCATATGACACCTTATGAGCAAGCACCTTGGCGACAGTGTGAAGAAAAAACTCCCTTTTAACAGGAAGAATCCAATGGCAGAACCAGGCTTACAGACGGGTGGCCATCATTGCAACATGTGACAGAAGGAAGAAAGGTTAGAAGACATGCTGTGGAAGACAGCCAGAGATTAGTAACCTTGTGTTGTTATAACTCAGGGGGTGGAGCAGGATATCACCTAATTGGAAATGTGGTGGTTCAATTATTCGCTAATATGTGTGCAAAGTATCCTTGGGCACTGAACCCCTGGTTGCTCTCCGACGCATCATCGGAATGTGAATGCTAGATACTTTAAAAAAGCACTTAGGTAGAAATAGAAAAAAAACTGCATGAGCAGTGGGGCATGTTTTATACACATATCTATCTACACATATCACTTATACCTAAATGGTTAAGTATCTAGCATTCACATTCCCTTGACATCCGCTCCCCGAAGCTTCTCAATTGGATTTAGGTCAGGGGAACACGCAGGATGGTCCAAAATACGATGGTTTTCGATAGTATTCTTGAAAAGCCCAGACGTTACCACAGGACGAGGGCCCTCAGTCATGAGGGATGCTCTCTGCAACATCTGGACACCAGCGGTTTGACACCCCTGCACCTCCTGAAGCTCCATTGTTCCACTGAAGGAAAAAGTCCCCAGACCATTATGTTGCCCCCTCCACTGTGGTGCATAGAAAACATATCAGGTGGGATGTGCTTGTCATGCCAGTAATGTTGAAAACCATCAGGACCATGAAGGTTAATTTCTTTCTTATCAGAGAATAAAACTTTCTTCCACCCTTTAATGTCCCATGTTTGTCCAAATGGTCAGTTCTGTGGCATTCAAGGAGACAAGGCCTTTGAAGATGTTTTTTGTTTTTGAAGCCCTCCAGTCTCAGATGCCGTCTGATGGTTATGAGGCTGCAGTCGGCACCAGTACCAGCCTTAATTTGGGTCCAGGTCCAGTGTCTTGACGGACAGCCAACTGGATCCTCCGGCTCATAGCTGGTAAAATCTCCTACTTGACCTTTTTGTCCCATAACCCTCAGGATCATTTAAGAAATTCTTACTGCATCCCACCAAAGCAGCGATGACGCGCTGCAAGAGACCCTGCTTCTGCAGTTCAACAACCCAAAACGTTCAAAAACGTTTTTTTGCCTTTGCCATCAGAACGTCATGACAGTGTGACTACTGTACCTGAGAGAAAATGACAATTAATCCACATTTTTGCACAGAATTGTCTTTTTATAGGCATGTAGTCCAAAACTTTTGATCAGGCTGTTTCAATTTAATTTAATTTAATTTTATTGTTTTCAATAAATTGCATGCTCAAAAAATGTTTCTTCTTGTTGCATGCTGAAGCTCAACTTGGTACCTTGTTAAGATCCAACCACGCAAAATATGACTTGCCATTTTTCAAGAGGTCTTAAACTTTTGATTGGGACTAACTAATAATAACTTCTTACATAGTATGTGATAATGTCAAACAGACAAAATAATATTGAATTTATCACATTCTAAAGGATGGAAAGTAATTGCAGTCCAGTAAGTATGCACTGTAAGAAAGGCTAAGCTGTTTTGCAGAATTTTAAGTTTGTCGTTAAAAAAAATGCAACACACAACACAAAAACCTCACCATGAAACCATCCTTCCATTTTCTTGAAAACAAAATTATGGTTTCAGCCACTCATGACCCTATCCAGCTAGGCTCTTTGCCTATCTCAGCTGGTACAAGGCAAGGAGGTCATCAATACTCTGTCACAGGTTTCACACCTAAACAGTTGGACAAATCAGAATCACTAACGATACTAAAATCCATGCCTCTGGCAAAAGGAGAGCATGCTGAATCTACAGAAGGCCCCTAGGAGGCTACAAACACAGAACCTGCTTGCTGTGAGTAAACACAGCTTGCTTTGAGTAAACACCACTAACCACCATTGTACCCACTATCATATTGCACAAATTCTAGATACTAACCCTGTTAAAATCCATGTTGACCACATATTCCTCATTCACCTCCAATACTCGATCTCCATCCTTGAGGCCACTGTGCTCTGCAGGACTCCATGGGTCCAGATCTGTGATCTCAAAAGCCTGGCTGTACTTACACAGATGAAAGCCAAAGCTTTGGCCCTCTGAACGCTTCAGGTGGCACAGTCTCGGCACCACGCTTGGATCTGACTTTGCAAACACAGGAAAAAAAAATCAGCAACTGGAAGGAAGCGGGAGTCACTGTTTGTCACCGTTTTTCACTGTTGAATTTTTTGTCTGTAAAGATGTGTATTACATCTCACCAGGATCATCAGTCATGACCAGAGCTGGGTTGTCAATCCCTTCCTTTGGATTAAAGGTAAAACTGAGGTAAGGAGATATTAGAGTCAATTTAACACTCCAATGTTAAAATCATACAATACATTTTCATATAAAAAACTAGCACAGAGAAGGCCTGTTTACTGCAGAACATCCTCTCATTGTACAGATATTAAACAGAAGGTATATATGCATTTTCTTATGTTGACTATTTAACTTAAGAAAAACATCTAGTTACACTGATTAACAACAAGATTTATTATGTATAATATTCCTGTTAACTCCCGATTATAATATTGCTATACCAAATTGGACAATTCTGCATTGAGCCAGGTCCAATAGTGTCACCCATTGCAGTGGTTAATGGACTGGTTCTTATATACCGCTATTCTACTCTACCTGAGCAGCGAAAGAGCTTTATACAACTTGCCTTATTCACCCAAGCAATTTATTATGCTTTTTCTACATAAGTGTTTTCTATCTAACATTCATACACATGCATGCATTGGAGAACAACTTGGAATCTTGACATCACTGCCCTGTCATTTCAGTCCACACCTAGATGGCTCACATAATGGGGGACTGGGGCAATCATGATAATCCATGATTTATTTTACACACTGGCTCATGTGATAATTCGCATATTAACCCTCAGAACCACCTCCAATGAGACATCTCCCAAAGAACTTAAATATGTGGGACTATTCATCAGTTCTTTATGACTAGAGATGGCTCTAATGAAATACCTTGAAAATGTTTTTAGACATTGAGACACTGAGGATGATATGAAAAAAATGAAATGTTCAAGTTTTATTACACACTCACACACACTCATTCTATAAGATGGTAAAATTGAAATAAAATATTACCTTTGGTTATTACTGCGTTAAGTACTGTGTTTAATAATGGACTGTTGAAGTTTAACAGCAGCAAGATTATTTATTCCAAATTTTATTTTAGTGTTACTGTCCATTGACTTGTGCAGAGAGACAGAAACACATTGTTGCTAAATGATCATATAAGCTAAAGAAGGTGTCCGTCCTGTTACTCTTATAGTATAATACTCATAGTAAAATTACAGTAATGGTAACTCTTTGAACCCATAACAGAATGTTAAGAAGTAATGGCAAAAAAGCATTTTGCCAAAACGTATCTGAGGAGAACTCACTCGCTCACATTCACTTTGTTTTAGTTTAACAACTCTTGCCTCCACTAACATAGAGGGGGCCAGCCAGATAACAGAGATAGAGATAGAGATATTTTGGCTTCACTTATGGGAAGCTGTTAGGTTCTTTATATTTTTTTTGGTGGGATGGCCGTGGCTCAGGAAGTAGAGCTTCTACTAGTTGTAAGGTTAGTGCTTCAATCCCTGGCTGCTGTATTCACACGTTAGGTAGAAGCAGCATAGAAAAAGTGCTCAGGTGTTGTACAAAAAAAAAGTTGTATAAAGCACTTTGAGTAGTCAGAGTAGAGTACTGCTATTCAAGAGACAGTCTATTTATCATTACCATCTGACAATCTTTAGTGTCAGCAGGTGGACTGGTATTTATTCAGAGACAAATTTATGTAATTGCTGCATGATATTAAGATTTTTTTGAATTCCAACAACCAATCAAGTTGGAGACAAAAATCAGAAATAATGTATTTATTTCAGCACAACTTACAACAACATTTTGAAAAAAAGGCCCCTCGTGTTCATCGCAAGGCATAAAAGATTCTAGTGTGTCAAAAGGAGAACTTACTGTGGATTTCTGTGCATTCTGGCCGCCTGAGGGAGAAACATTATATTATATACTTTTCAGGACAACCATGGCAAGCAGTACTTACCTTGTCAAATCTAAAAACAGACATAAATGAAGACTTACCAAAGTCTCTCCTTTCATATCATACATTGCATGACATTACATTATTGCCATGCTGTGGTCGCACTTTGCTATTGTTGCTGAAAGCACTATTTTCAATCTGACGGGTGACTCAATTCAATTCAATTCAATTCAATTTTATTTATATAGCGCCAAATCACAACAAAAGTCGCCTCAAGGCGCTTTATATTGTACAGTAGATAGCACAATAATAAATATAGAGAAAAACCCAACAATCATATGACCCCCTATGAGCAAGCACTTTGGCGACAGTGGGAAGGAAAAACTCCCTTTTAACAGGAAGAAACCTCCGGCAGAACCAGGCTCAGGGAGGGGCGGCCATCTGCTGCGACCGGTTGGGGTGAAAGAAGGAAAACAGCATGAAAGACATGCTGTGGAAGAGAGACAGAGATTAATAACAGATATGATTCGATGCAGAGAGGTCTATTAGCACATAGTGAGTGAGAAAGGTGACTGGAAGGGAAAAACTCAATGCATCATGGGAATCCCCGGCAGCCTACGTCTATTGCAGCATAACTAAGGGAGGATTCAGGGTCACCTGGTCCAGCCTTAACTATATGCTTTAGCAAAAAGGAAAGTTTTAAGCCTAATCTTGAAAGTAGAGATAGTGTCTGTCTCCCGAATCCAAACTGGAAGCTGGTTCCACAGAAGAGGGGCCTGAAAACTGAAGGCTCTGCCTCCCATTCTACTTTTAAATACTCTAGGAACAACAAGTAGGCCTGCAGTGCAAGAGCGAAGTGCTCTAATAGGGTGATATGGTACTACAAGGTCATTAAGATAAGATGGGGCCTGATTATTTAAGACCTTGTATGTGAGGAGCAGGATTTTGAATTCAATTCTGGATTTAACAGGAAGCCAATGAAGGGAAGCCAAAACAGGAGAAATCTGCTCTCTCTTTCTAGTCCCTGTCAGTACTCTTGCTGCAGCATTTTGGATTAGCTGAAGGCTTTTCAGTGAGTTTTTAGGACATCCTGATAATAATGAATTACAGTAGTCCAGCCTGGAAGTAATAAATGCATGAACTAGTTTTTCAGCATCACTCTGAGACAGGATATTTCTAATTTTAGAGATGTTGCGCAAATGGAAGAAAGCAGTCTTACATATTTGTTTAATATGTGCGTTGAAGGACATGTCCTGGTCAAAAATGACTCCAAGGTTTCTCACAGTGTTACTGGAGGCCAAGGTAATGCCATCCAGAGTAAGAATCTGCTTAGATACCATATTTCTAAGATTTTCAGGGCCGAGTACAATAACCTCAGTTTTATCTGAATTAAGAAGCAGAAAGTTAGCGGCCATCCAGGTCTTTATGTCTTTAAGACATTCCTGCAGTTTAACTAATTGGTCTGTGATACCTGGCTTCATGGATAGATAGAGCTGCGTGTCATCTGCATAGCAGTGAAAATTTATGCTATGTCTTCTAATGATGCTGCCTAGGGGAAGCATGTATAATGTAAATAGAATTGGTCCTAGCACTGAACCCTGTGGAACACCATAATTGACCTTAGTGTCTGAAGAGGACTCTCCATTTACATGTACAAATTGGAGTCTATTAGATAGACATGATACAAACCACTGCAGTGCAGTACCTGTAATACCTACAGCATGTTCTAATCGCTCTAATAGGATATTATGGTCAACAGTATCGAATGCAGCACTGAGGTCTAGCAGGACAAGCACAGAGATGAGTCCACTGTCAGAGGTCATAAGAAGATCATTTGTAACCTTCACTAAAGCTGTTTCTGTGCTGTGATGAGCTCTGAAACCTGACTGAAACGCTTCAAATAAGCCATTCCTCTGCAGATGATCTGTTAGCTGTTTGACAACTACTCTTTCAAGGATTTTTGATATGAAAGGAAGGTTGGAGATTGGCCTATAATTAGCTAAGACAGCTGGGTCTAGAGATGGCTTTTTAAGTAAAGGTTTAACTACAGCCACCTTGAAGGCCTGTGGTACATAGCCGATTATTAGAGATAGGTTGATCATATTTAAGATTGAAGCATTAATTAATGGCAGGACTTCTTTGAGCAGTTTTGTAGGAATGGGGTCTAAAAGACACGTTGATGGTTTGGAGGAATTAATTATTGAAGTTAACTCAGAAAGATCAATTGGAGAAAAAGAGTCTAACTTAACATCGATGGTACTAAAAGTAGCTGTAGATAATATTACATCTGTGGGATGATTATTGGTAATTTTTTCTCTAATGATAAAAATTTTATTTGTGAAGAAGTTCATGAAGTCATTACTAGTTAACGTTAAAGGGATTGTTGGCTCAGTAAAGCTCTGACTTTTTGTCAGCCTGGCTACAGTGCTGAAGAGAAACCTGGGGTTGTTCTTATTTTCTTCAATCAGTGACGAATAGTAAGATGTTCTGGCTTTGCGGAGGGCTTTCTTATAAAGCAGCAAACTATTTCTCCAGGCTAAATGATGATCCTCTAAATTTGTGACACGCCATTTCCTCTCCAGCTTACGAGTTATCTGCTTTAGGCTACGTGTTTGAGAGTTATACCACGGAGTCAGGGACTTTGGATTTGAGGCCTTAGTTTTCACAGGAGCTACAGTATCCAGAGTCATACGTAGTGAGGAGGTAAAATTATTAACAAGATAATCGGCCTCTGTTGGAGTAGCGTTCAGATAGCTGCTCTGCTCTATGTTGGTACAGGGCATTGAAGATGATAACAGTGGGTGGATTATATTCTTAAACTTAGTTACAGCACTTTCAGAAAGACATCTACTGTGATAAAGTCTACTCTCCACTGCTGTGTAATCAATTATTGTAAATGTAAATGTTATCAGGAAATGATCAGACAGCAGAGGGTTTTCAGGAAACACTGTTAAATGTTCAGTTTCTATGCCATACGTTAAAACAAGATCTAGAGTGTGATTAAAGTGGTGGGTGGGTTCTTTTACATTTTGAGAGAAGCCAATTGAGTCTAATAACAGATTAAATGCCATGTTGAGGCTGTCATTTTTAGCATCTACATGGATGTTAAAATCACCCACAATAATTATTTTATCTGAGCTGAGCACTAAATCAGATAAAAAGTCTGAGAAATCAGAGAGAAACTCTGTGTAAGGCCCAGGTGGACGATAGATGATAACAAGTAAGACTGGTTTCTGAGTTTTACAGCTGGGGTGGACGAGGCTAAGCATCAGGCTTTCAAATGAATTAAAAGTCTGTCTTGGTCTTTCGTTAATTAATAGGCTGGTGTGAAAAATTGCTGCCACACCGCCCCCTCGGCCTGTGCTTCGGGATTTCTGGTAGTTAGAATGACTCGGGGGTGTTGATTCATTTAAACTAACATACTCATCCTGCTGCAACCAGGTTTCTGTAAGGCAGAGTAAATCGATTTGTTGATCAATTATTAAGTCATGTACTAACAGAGACTTGGAGGAGAGAGACCTAATATTTAATAATCCACATTTCACTGTTTTACTCTTTGGTTCAGATGTGGATACTGTATTGTTCTTTCTTTGTGATTTTTTATGTTTAAGTTGTTTATTGCTGGTTTTTGGTTTGTTTTTTGTCTTTTTGGGAGCTGACACAGTCTCAATGGAGATGGGTTTTTGGGGGGGTAGCAGGAGGAGAGAAGCTGCAGAGAGGCGTGTAAGACTGCAACTCTGCTTCCTGGTCCCAACTCTGGATAGTCATATTTTGGGGGGTTTAATAAATTTGTCCATATTTCTAGAAATGAGAGCTGCTCCATCCAAAGTGGGATGGATGCCGTCTCTCCTAACAAGACCAGGTTTCCTCCAGAAGGTTTGCCAATTATCTATGAAGCCCACATCGTTTCTGGGACACCACTCAGACAGCCAGCAATTTAAGGAGAACATGCGGCTAAACATGTCACTCCTGGACTCTAGCTCTGTTATATGAGTGTTCCTGTCACTTGTTAACATTGACTGGAGCTGATTAAGTTGAAAGGCCAGCTACTTTTTTCTGATGGTTTCCACATGTGCATTGTGAAAACCTCTGTCCTTTCACAGTAAATTGGTTGAAGTTGGTTTCAGTTGGTTTATAAAAGTAGAATGGGAGGCAGACACTTCAGCTTTCAGGCCCCTCATCTGTGCAACGAGCTCCCAGTTTGGTTTCGGGAGGCAGATACCCTCTCTACTTTGATGATTAGACTTAAAACTTATGAGGCACTCAGGCACTGGGAGAGCATGTAGTGCCACTCAAAAAAAAAAAAAAAAAAAGCCCCGACTAGGAACCCTCAAGCAGCAGCACTAACCACTCCACCATCATGCCTATTCTGGCTGTATGAGGTGGCCAAACAAGGCCACACATTATATTTTATCACTTATCTCTCTCTCTCTCTCTCTCTGTCTAGAGGACCCGAGGACCCGAGCTTGAAGGATAAACCGCCCGCAGGGGCGAGATGGGTGTATTTTATTATATATATATATAGATATATATATATACACATACACGTATACACATATATACACATACACGTATATATATATATATATATATACACACGTGTATGTGTATATATGTGTATACGTGTATGTGTATATATATATATATATATATATATATATATATATATATATAGCTTGAAGGATAAACCGCCCGCAGGGGCGTGCTGGGTGTTTTATATATATAATAAAAATACACCCATCTCGCCCCTGCGGGCGGTTTATCCTTCAAGCTCGGGTCCTCTACCAGAGGCCTAGGAGCTTGAGGGTCCTGCGCAGTATCTTAGCTGTTCCCAGGACTGCGCTCTTCTGGACAGAGATCTCCGATGTTGTTCCCGGGATCTGCTGGAGCCACTCGCCTAGCTTGAGAGTCACCGCACCTAGTGCTCCGATTACCACGGGGACCACCGTTACCTTCACCCTTCACATCCTCTCGAGCTCTTCTCTGAGCCCTTGGTATTTCTCTAGCTTCTCGTGTTCCTTCTTTCTGATGCTGCTGTCATTCGGAACCACTACATCGATCACTACGGCTGTCTTCTTCTGTTTGTCTACCACCACTATGTCCGGTTGGTTAGCCACCACCATTTTGTCCGTCTGTATCTGGAAGTCCCACAGGATCTTAGCTCAGTCATTCTCCACCACCCTTGGGGGCGTCTCCCAGTTTGACCTTGGAACTTCCAGGCCATATTCAGCACAGATGTTTCTGTATACTATGCCGGCCACTTGGTTATGGCATATATATATACACATATATATACATATACATATATATACATATATATATATTTAGATAGATATATAGCCACAACAATGTACCACTAATCATTATAAAGTTAGATTCATGATAATTAGCAAATAAGATTTTTGTCTCCTGTCTGCCCGCTTTGACATGTACATGCTGTACTTGTTTTGCCACTGCATAGCTGGAAAAACTGTATAGTTTCAACTGCATAGTTGCAAAACTTCATTCAAAAGGGAAAAAATGCAAGGGAAAATATGTCCGTGGCATATGAAAGCATAATAAACTAATTTTTAATGGAAATGCAAGTTATTTCTCACATAAGCAACGATTAAGCCAGTCACTGATTCTGGATATTGCATTAAGTGTGAAGGACGGAATGTTGCTTGAACCCTTAAAACATTAACTTTTTTAATGTGCAAATGAGTACATTCTTATTCTCCGTTCTCTTTAATCCAATTCATTCATTATGTTTAAAGAAATTCATTCATTATGTTTAAATGACCTCCCAGAAACATTGGAGAAACATGATCTTTTGGGTCAATCTTTCACAATACTCTTCAAAAACAACGAGAGTGTGTAGGTGTGTGCACATGCATGTGTGTGTGTAGGTGTGTGCACGCGCATGTGTGTGTGTGCGCACACAAAAATATCCTCCCTGTGGATTTAGTTTTTCAAATAGTGAAAGGCAATGTTTAACCAGGAAGAACATAGCTGAAGTTAGTGTGTGTTTTTATATTGACAGCAATATATACCATAGCATTTTGAAAAACACAATCCACCACAATGATGCATAAAACACTTACCATAAAAAACAAAAGTAAACTGGCTTACCACCACTGCTATGACATTTCACACAGAGGAATTATGCCGTAACTAAGGACGGCATGTGTACACATTTGAATATTCAAATCATGAACAGTCATATGTTTGAGAAGCAGAAAATAAACCCTACCTTTTAAGGACCTCATGAAGTCCTGTGTGCTTGGCATTTGTACCTGCTCAGACTAAGGCACTGTGGACGGACAAGGTTCACAACAGACAGATAATAAAAACCTAAGATGCTGACTGCTTTCTCCTTAGCTATGACGGTTAAACATTTACTCCATGACACGCCTCAAGAGGTCTGTGTGCAGAGTGTGACACATTGTAATGGAAAAGAAAACATAATGCACCTTTACCACTCTATGGAACTGCAGTTCACTATGAAGGACCAAATAAATAAATAACTCAAACCAAATAGATAAATTTGATTATTCCAAAGCAACACATCCTACAACATGTTTTCAAATAAATTGTTGATTATCATTATATTTGATTATATTTATTTAATTTCTTTTGTATTTAGAGTTGCACTAAATACAAAAAATGATCCTATTTAATCCCATAATTTCTTTAAGAATCTATAATCGAACAATAGCTTTCCTGTGGATTTTACAGAATTTGACTCCTGTTTTTAGATAATAAAATATTGATACAATTGCAAAATCAGCATATGAATAAACATGTCTAATGTAAAATCACATTTTAATTATGAATAAACATAACATTTCCTATTCTTTAAAGGAAGAAAACACTGTAAAAATACACTCAGAATCTTAAAATCATTTCACAAATATGCTGGTTTAAAAGACAGATAATTAAAATGAATACTGTAAATACATATCCATATACATGCAGTTTTTGCACACATTCCTGGATGAAAACTTCTACTGTTAAATTTACTATCAGCTCAAAATGACAAGTGGTGGAGGAATTTGTCAAACCATTGCTTTAGGAAAAGAACCAATGAAACATCCATGAAATGTCCATCTGTTGCTGTTGGGGTGAGAGGAAGAATACATCCTGTCTTCCTCCTCATGCTGTGACATGCTGTGGAAGAGAGCAACAGATTAATAACAAATAATGATTCAATGCAGAGAGGTCTATTAAGTGAGAAAGGTGACTGAAGAAGAAATACTCAGTGCATCATGGGGATCCCCAGGGGCCTACACCTATTGCAGCATAACTAAGGGAGTATTCAGGGTTACCTGATCCAACCCTAACTATATGCTTTAGCAAAAAGGAAAGTTTTAAGCTTAAACTTGAAAGTAGAGATAGTGTCTGTCTCCTGAATCCAAACTGGAAGCTGGTTCTACAGAAGAGGGGCCTGAAAACTGAAGGCTCTGCCTCCCATTCTACTTTTTAAATACTCTAGGACCTTATGATGTACTTGTTAGTGATGGGATTTCCGGCTCTTTTTAGAGAACCGGCTCTTTCGGCTCGGCTCACTAAAAAGAGCCGGCTCTTTCGGCTCCCAACCGGCTCTTCAGGTTGTTTTGTTGCTTTAATTAATTTATTATTAACAACAATATAAAATTATGCACAAAAGGAATTACTAATGTAAAAAAAGTGGTTTTATTTATATATGTTTATATATAAATATATACGGTGGCCCCTAGAGACAAAGCACGCACAAACTCCAAAAAGCACGTACAAATTCCAAAGCACGAACAAACTCCAAAACACATTTCTAGCGTTAACTGAACTTCCAAAACAGAGCTACCTAGATCACTTAAATTACACAATTGTAAGCATATGTGTATTGTTTGTTTATTTATACACAAGCACTCATATATATTCAAATAATAATAATAATAAAAAAGTTCATTTACCTGTTACTACCACACACCAAATCCGGTCGTTGGTACTTCCTGGCTTGTGTAGCCACTAGGTAACAAAAGCTCAACACTGCGCCTAGCATCCTGGAGCACTTCCGTTGTGTTTTGTACGTGCTTCGGAGTTTGTACATGCTTCTGAGTTTTTACATGTTTTGGAGTTTTTATGTGTTTTGGAGTCTGTACATGCTTCGGAGTTTGTACATGTTTTGGAGTTCGTACGTGTTTTGGAGTTTTTACGTGCTTCTGGGTTTGTACGAGCTTCAGAGTTTGTATGTGTTTTGGAGTTCGTACGTGTTTTGGAGTTTTTACGTGCTTCTGGGTTTGTACGAGCTTCAGAGTTTGTATGTGTTTTGGAGTTTGTATGTGTTTTGGAGTTTGTACGTGTTTTGTCTCTAGGGGCCACAGTAAATATACTTTTATTTATTCACTCCACATAAAATGTAATAAATAAATCGTATAATACAAAAACCAACTATTTACATTTCAACTTGTAACTATTTAAATTTTCAGCTTTTTCCTTTTAAACAAATTTAAAGTGAAATAACACAAAACACTGCAAACCACAACATAATTAAAATATGAAAACAAAAAGAAGATGCACATTCTCTGTCATATAGGCCTGCATGAATAAACATTCTGAATGCTTTATCATCCGCAACTGAAAATAGTTGTGGATGATTACGATACCTTTCTAATGTGATGTTGCTGTCCCTGGCTCTCTTTCTCTGTCTCTCCCTCCCGCTCTGTTCCTGTGCTACTGCGAGTGTAACTACTGCCCCTCCCCCCTCTGCCCAGCGCAAAGCACAAGGCTCGCGTGTGGAGTGAAGCGAAAAAAAGTGCGACAGAGAGGGTGAGAGAAAGAAAAAAAACCCACCTTGGGAGCCGGCTCACGTCGTTCACTTCAAAGATCCGACTCTAAGAGCCATTTCGTTCACGACCGACACATCACTAGTACTTGTACGCCTGCACTCTCTAATAGGGTGATATGGTAGTATAAGGTCATTAACCCTGTAAGACCCAACCCATCAATAAATAGCCAGAAAATTCAGATTTTTTGGAAATGAGCTGTTTAATAACCCTTATAACAAAATCCACTCATTTTTTTGCTATATCATGTTGTGTATGATGTGTTTTTTAAATATAGTTGTGCCGTTATGGGTGTATGTCTGATGCAGGGGTGTTAACACCTTTCTTATATCACCACTCTGAAGACCGATGAGCATTGTCAACAGGTTTACTGACATTCAAAAGGGTAAAACTAAAAACGACAAAAAATACAGTCATAATATACATATGTGCAGCATAATATGCATTTATATACCACCCTGCTACTACATAGCATATGTCATATATCTAATTATGTAAACTTGTACTATTGATGCTATCCAGAGGACCTCCAAAATCGCGGGTAACTAGCTTAACAAAAGGACTAGCTTTACAGCCAAATACTGCATTAGCGGGCAACATATTGCACAAAAACAGAGTTGCAACTTATACTTTAAGTACATACCGGCGATACAACCATAAACAGAAGATGTGGACAGTATTTTCTCCAACAGGACACCATAAAAAGTGTGTCGATATGTTTCCCTTCTTTTTGCTCAATCGCTTTTCTTGACTGAGCGGACTTCCTGTTCAATAAAGTTTTTTCAAATAAAGTCATTTCTAAGTGCATTACTTGGAGCAACCACAGAGGGTGCTGTAAACACATAATGAATAACAACTGACTGAGAATGATATTTCAGTGATACAACATTTTACAACTTTTAGTGATAACAGAACACTCCCTGCCTGGCGTGAATAAACGCCACAATTAAATATTGGGGAAAACAACATGTTAAGAAGGAACCAAAGGTACAATCTCTGAGATAGGTCTGGTTAACACCTTTGTACCATCTGATTTGGCTACCTTAATTTCCATGGTACGTATTTTACCATCTTTACTTGGGAACACCTTAGTTATGAGACCAAGGGGCCATTCATTTCTTGGCATTTGACTGTCTTTGAGTACAACAACACTTCCTAAGTTCACGTTAGGCTGGCTAGACTGCCATTTGCGGCGTGGCTGGAGGGTAGGAAGAAACTCTTTCCTCCATTTGTCCCAGAAGATGTTCGACAGGTGCTGAACCTGGCGCCACTGATGTTTGTAGAGGTCTGATGCTGTGAAGTTTTCATCTGGAGCCTGAAGGGTTGCTACCTTTTGAGTCAGGAGAACAGCTGGAGTCAAGATAAAGGGGTCACTCGGGTCTGATGAAACCGGGACAAGAGGTCTAGAGTTTATGATAGCAGCCACCTCTGCCATGAAGGTGACGAGAACCTCATGAGTGAGTTTAGTGGTCTTATGTTGAAGTCCATTTACATCCATGTTCTTTTAAGAAGGTGTGCACAGCTGTGTTGTCCAAGTTTGAAGGGATTTTCAGTTCTTTACATGCACTTATATAATTGGTACCTCGATCAGAGCGAACAGTTTTCACTGGTCCCCTCACGGCCAGAAATCGTCGGAATGCATTAATGAAGCTAGATGTATCAAGTGACTCTACCACTTCAATGTGAACTGCTCTAATACTCAAACAAGTGAATATGACAGCCCACCTTTTATTCTGATTGACGCTTCCTCTTGTGCGTCGTGAAGACACAAACCACGGACCAAACACATCTAAGCCCACATTCGTGAAAGGGGGAACTGTTGTGAGACGGTCTGGAGGGAGGTTTGACATTTTTTGTGTGCTCAAAGGGGCATGAAGTCTTTTGCAGGTAACACAAAGATGGATGATTGTGCTCACTTTTCTTTTACCGCCCACTATCCACCATCCTGCGGAGCGAACCTGATGCTGGGTCTGCTCGTGGTAGTGCATTATGAGAAGAGCTGCAACATGATGATGACCAGGAACTATGAGAGGGTTTTTCTCACCTTGGCTAATGATTGAGTCTCTGATGCGACCACCTACTCTAAGGAGTCCTTTATCCAGATAGGGGTCTAAGTTTTTGAGAGGACTGATTTTGGGTAGTTTTTCATGTTTTTGCACACACTTGATTTCTTCAGCATACACGTCCTACTGTACTGCTCGAATGACAAGGTTCTGAGCTTGGTTTAACTCATCCACAATAAGTCCCGTTTCACAGTAAAGCCAGCCATGACAGTGATTGGCTTTGCTTGGTAGTGATTTGAAGTTGTGGATGACATGTATTAGCCTAGAAAGAGCACGCGTGAGGGATTTCCAGGTAGAAAACTTGGTGAATATGTCTGAGCCCAGTTCTTTAGTTGAGGCTGTTGTTTTGAGTGCAGTTACCTGAGGTCTTACATCTGAGTCCATGCTGGGCTCTACAAGGTCATAGGAGTCATTTAGAGAACTCTGAATCTGATGCAAAAGGTCAGGACCAGTGAGCCAGTTACTAAGCGGCAGCTGGTATGCAGGAACAGAACGAGTGGAGTGATCTGCTGTTGAAGGGGAAATGTCTGTGTATGCTCTGGGAACGGTCATGTTAGGCAGGTCTTTGAGTGAGTCTTTCCACTGTGTCCAGGACTCTTCCATTTTGGGAGGCAGTGGAGCATCCCAGTCCTCATTTTCAGCTGTAAGTTCACGTAGAATTGACTTTTCCTGTATGGTGACTGGTGCTACAAAGCCCAGCGGATCATAGAGGCTGTTTATTGTTGATAGAACACCTCGTCTAGTAAAGGGCTTTGACTCATCAGATACTTCAAAGGTGAAGCAGCCTTTACTTAGGTCCCAGAGGAGACCTAGGCTACGCTGTATGGGCACTGAATCAGCTTCAAAGTCTAGGTTTTTTAGATTTTTGGCATGATCTTGAGTCGGGAATGCCTCTAGTACTTCCTTTCTGTTTGCTGCTATTTTATGCAGTCTTAAATTTGAGTTTGCAAGTGCATCTCGGGTTCTTTGGAGTAGAGATATGGCCTTTTCAACAGTAGGTAGA
Source organism: Oreochromis niloticus (assembly GCF_001858045.2). Taxonomy (NCBI): domain Eukaryota; kingdom Metazoa; phylum Chordata; class Actinopteri; order Cichliformes; family Cichlidae; genus Oreochromis; species Oreochromis niloticus. Next base: position 4,511,521 of record NC_031979.2, read on the forward strand.
GATTTGAGTCCGTCATCAACGTAGAAGTCGCGCATGACAAACTGCTTCACATCTGCATCGCAGTCTGGTTCGACGCGTAGGACAGACTGGTGGAGGTCATATATGGCCACTGCTGGCGATGGGCTGTTCCCAAAGACGTGGATCGTCATTCTATACTCCACAATTTCTTTGGAAATGTCATTGTCGTGGAACCACAAGAAGCGTAAGTAGTTCCTCTCTTGCTCTCGCACGTTGAAACAGTAGAACATCTGTTCGATGTCTGCTCTGAAGGCAACGGCTTCTTTTCTGAAGCGTATTAGGACCCCAAGCAATGAGTTATTAAAATCTGGTCCTGTTAACAGAACATCATTCAGGGATATGCCTTCATACTTGGCGCTGCTGTCGAAGACGACCCTGATCTGCGTGGGTTTACAGGGATGGTAGACACTGAATAGTGGCAGATACCAACATTCCTCATCCTCTTTTAGTGGAGGGGCAATCTCTGCATGTTTGTTTTGGAATATTTTGTCAATGAAAGTGATGAAATGTTCCTTCATCTCTTTTTTCTTTTCAAAGGTGTGAAGAAGAGACATTAGGCGATTCAGGGCCTGTGGTCTGTTGTTAGGGAGCTTTCGGCATGGATTTTTAAATGGTAAAGGAGCTGTCCAACTGTTATCTGTGTCTTTTGTTAGTCCTTCCTCCATTATTTTTAAGAAGGCATTGTCCTGGATGGAAGGTGAGATGTAGTTGTCGTTTCTGGTTTGTTTGAACACATTACATCTAGAGCTGGGCGATAGAACGATAATGCGAAATAACTTTTTCTCAATAGAAAAATTTTACTATTGCGATAGGCCTCATCTCTCTTGTCCTCTTAAAAGAAAAAAACAAAGAACAGCCAATCAAAATTAAGTAGCGCAGAGCCGAACCAATCACAGCCGCAGCGTCACGTCACGTGACTTGTTACGTACAGCACAAGTGCCAAGGCGCACATGTGTATTTGTTTGGAAAGCAGCCAGCCGGGCTGCCCAGGTAATGGAGGAAATGAGTGCGCCGACTACAGAAAAATCAACCGAGAGCGTGAGCGAAGGTTACCGAAGAAAAACCAGATGATGGTTCCAATGCCGGAGAGCTTGTCGAACGGAATGGCCATAGAAGTTCCACAGTGTGAAGGTATTTCGGCTATTTCAAGTCTGACAAAAAACAGAGTAGCGCGCACTGTAAATTGTGCCGAAAGCAAGTCTGGAAATGCAATAAACCGGTGCATGCTCAATCTCTGACTGAAAGCGCTAATTCGCCATTCGGCTTTTGTCAGACTAAAGTAACTGTTAAAACTAGGGCTGCTCAATTAATCGAATTTTAATCTCGATTACGATCTGGGTTTTCAACGATCATTAAAAATGACTGAGCCGATTATTAGCACCTCCCTTGTGCTTTACTCTCGCGCTGCTCCGTGTGGCAAATCGAGTGCACCTCTCTGTGTTTCGAACACGCGTCACAAGAGGACCCGAGGGAAGCTCGGAAAGCTAAGCAGAAGTTATTTGGAGAGGAGAGGATAATGGCTGCTGACGAAAGAATGCCGTTGGTTGAAAAGAGAGGTAAAACGACTTCAGTGGTGTGGAAACTAATGTTCCCTCTAAGCTGCGCATGTGTGCAATTGCGCACTGCTGGCACGGTCTCTGCGCACAGAAAATCTGCGTTGCGCACAAAAAAAAATCTAACCTGAATTGAAATTAAAATTAAAACTTTAACAATTCTGTTTTGCAGTGTTAGTCAGTAAGTGACTGGCTGCTCCTGTATGGGATTAGAACGATGCCACCTTATCCTATAGTCCAGCCAATAATGCGATTCACATTCGTATATACGCAGCCAATCAACGTGGTTGACAGGCTATGACAGTGTCCTTATGTGCCGACACCGGAGTTTTAGCTAGCAAAGCGGCGTGGCTGATGTGCAGTGAAGCCACATTAATGACAACGTGTACAACCATTGGAGATGTGAGCAGGACAGACGGAACAATTGACGGAAAAAGTGTGGACTTTATACCAGTTTTTAAATTGTGTTGATAGGCCACGTAAAACCAGAGTTATGATAAAAATATATGCAATGTTTGGTTTTCTTCCTGAATACTATCGTTGTTTATATTTACTGCGGGAAGAAACGGTAAAAACGGCGTTTTATAAGGAAAACACTCTCCGCCTGTGAGCAAAAACAAAACCAAAAAACACCCCACCCTTTCCTATTGGTCGAAAAAAGTACCGTGTCGACCAATCAAAAAATGATATGGCAACGTGGCATCTAGTTGTTAAGAAACGGGGGCAAGTTTTAGGAGTGACGGCGGTGTTCTGAGATGTGAGAGATTTGAGACGTTTAGCGCAAATCTTGTGTAGTTAGTGTGTAGTGTAGTCAATAGTTTTGTTGTGTGTGTCAGAACAATGAGGCGGCTGCTGAATGTTACAGGTGTTACAGGAGTGATACATCTCCTGTTGTCACGCCTGCAGGTATCAGGCTGTTGTTCTCCTTTATCTCATATTGGACAGAAATTATTTTTTGGAGTGGCACAAATAATTTGTGTGGCATCAAATTTGATGCAGAACAGCTGATTGTTCTGTAAATAGTTTGAAATGTTTATTTAAAAAACGCCTTGGCTGCATTAAAAAAAAAAAAAAATAGCTGCAAAAAACTTTGTTTGCCAAACTGAGTTACTTTTTTGAAGTAGTAACTATATAATTAATTGCCCAACATTGGTCATTATATACTGTATTTTGCAGACAGAGAGTTATAGGACTCTCCCAGACCACAGATTCATACTCATAATACAAGAATAAATGAAAAAAAAGAAAGAAAGAAAGTTGTGTTTTCAAAATTGGAGTTCAAGTTATTTTTACTTCCAATAGTGTTAACATACTACACAGGTCATGAACAGGATTTTTTAAATTTTCATTGTAAGTGGGCTAAAGCAGTTAATTAAAAGTAGTCTAACATAAATGTAAATGCTGTAATTTGATTATTTTAATAAACCATGTAACTTGGATGGATTAGATGCTGGCGTGACCACAGTGCACACGTCTGATGTCGCTCACAGTGGTCCAAGGGATCGCTCAGGGAGTTTGTGTGTTCGCTCAGACACATGAAATATTTGAGGGAACATTGGTGGAAACATTATGGGTTCGCAGAGTCAGACGTGGATCAAATATTGTGCAGTATTTTGAAGTTCACTGAACATAGATGTTTACATTTTTCATTTATTTTTTATATTGCAAACATTTGCACTGTAATCAGTATTTGCACACTATTTAAGTGTGCCTATGCCAAGAGGCACACTTATTACTATTCGTCGGATTTATTATTAAGTGTGCCTATGCCAAGAGGCACACTTATTACTATTCGTCGGATTTACTAAGTGTGCCTATGCCAAGAGGCACACTTATTAACTCGCCCCGCAGTTTTGAGACAAGCTTCATATATGTTACCTCATTTTGTGCGGCTGGATCTGGAATGGTGTGCTATGACTTTTGGTGTTTATGACTTTTATAGTTTTTTAAATATTAATATTTTAGTGAAAATTTTCCTGCGCTTCTCTGCCGCACAGTTTTGACACAAGGGTCACATATGTCATATCATTTTGTGCAGCTGGAGCTGGACTAGTATGGTATGACTTTTGGTGTTTATGACTTTTATAGTTTTTTAAATATTAATATTTTAGTGCAAATTTAGGCCAATTCTTCTTTTGGCGCCATAGAAACAGACTTCATTTGTGGTGTGTTGGCTCCATCTTTTGGTCCCATTGACACAAATTTCAAACTTCATTTGTGGTGTGTTGGCTCTCTCTAGTGGTATGCCGGGAGTGGTACGGCCTGTCTACCCGTATTTGGATACCGTAATGACGACAATATCAATGGCGCGCACAGCGTCGCTGCTTTCAGGAACCATTGGAAGTTTTAAGGTTGCGCGAACCATTGAATAGTTACGGTAACCGCAAGGGCGTATGCTTGGTGGAAAACTCCATATCCCACAATTCATAGCACACCTCTGCCGAGTTAAACAATGGCGGACACGTCTTCGTTTTAAATGTCTTTTATTAGTGTTTCTAGGTCACAAAATAAACTTTTAAGATATTTTCAGGCGAGAATGTAGGTGTGTAAACTTCAAATATCTGCTCGTTTTGTCAAAACATCCCATATTAGCAACAGAGATGGGCAGTAATGCTACTGTAATCCGATTACTTTTTTCAAGTAGCGAGTAATGTAAGGGATTACCATTGCAAAAACGGTAATTAGATTACCGTTACTTTCCCGTAGGAACGCTGCGTTACTGCGTTACTAAAACCGTGAGTTTTTTGCGAGAATGTCTCATGATAGTGACCTAAGTGAGTGCGACATTCGTGACAACAGCTGTCTGCAGATCAACAATGGATAATATATCAAGTACGGGAGAGAGTATTAGCGTGCAGCGTTTAAAGTGTGGAAGTACTGACCTTATTTTGAGTTTGATTCCATAAAAAGTGACAAAAACATTAGCGTCCGTTGTGCGTGGGAAGAAAACTACTTTTTACAGCGAAAAAAACCCCCTTAACTTCCAAGCAAGCGCCGAGTGTGCTACGACTGTAATGGGAAATTCACAGAGAAACTCGCGGAGTCTTCAACTGACCGCTGCGGCACACCTGCACCAGGGTAAACCTCCGCCTACCCCGGTCCTGCTTTACAGGTGAAAATAGAGCAACTAGCCTTTGACTTTATTTATTTTCTGCTGTGTTTTACTTGCATCTATTTGAAAGAGTGAGTGTAAACACAAAAAAATATTTTATTTTATGTGCTGGAATGTGCAGAAAATAGGTTTAAATGTTAAACAAATTTCTTCCAGTCAGAGAATGTTGCATATAATTTAATTTTTGCTTGATGCATAAAGTTAAAAGATTAAAACTAATAAAACAAGTTTTAAAAAGAGACATTTCCATTTGATTACATTTTGTATGATGGATTATGCAGAAAAAGTAGAATTGGGCTGAAAGATCTATCGCTTTATCACCTATTCAGGTTGTAAATTGTGTTTTTAAAAAGTAACAAAGTAACTAAGTAATTAATTACTTTTGAAAATAAGTAATCAGTAAAGTAACGGGATTACTTTTGGGGGGAAGTAATCAGTAATTAGTTAATGATTACTTTTTTCAAGTAACTTGACCAACACTGATCACCACTCTGAAGACCGATGAGCGCTTTCAACAGGTTTACTGTCATTCAAAAGGGTAAAACTAAAAACAAGACAAAAAATACAGTCATGATATACATATGTGCAGCATAATATGCATTTATATACCACCTTGTACATACCGGCGATACAACCATAAACAGAAGATGTGGACAGTATTTTCTCCAACAGGACACCATAAACTGTGTGTCGATATGTTTCCCTTCTTTTTCCTCACTCGCTTTTCTTGACTGAGTGGACTTCCTGTTCAATAAAGTTTTTTTCAAAATAAAGCCGTTTCTAAGTGCATTACTTGGAGCAACCACAGAGGGTGCTGTAAACACATAATGAATAACAACTGACTGAGAATGATATTTTAGTGATACAACATTTTACAACTTTTAGTGATAACAGAACAATAGTTTTTTATATATTTTTTGTATTGCATTTGATACTTTGATGTCCTCCATTGTTGAACAGTGGACAGTCCAACAATGGAGCCAGGGCAAAAGGTTATGAAGCAAGATTTGATTCCACACGCAATAAAATAGGCAAGAACAACATTACACTCAGATCTTCCATGTCAAGAGAAACCTCGCAGATAGAAATTCTACAAACAGACAATATTACTGTAATAACCTACAAACTCAGTACAGGAAGTATTTAATCATGGACTGTAATATTAAGCTTTCGGACCTGCCCTTATTACTGCTTCAATTAAATGCCACAACTATTTCAAAAACCTGTTGATCTCCTCAATTTTGACAGCCTGGTGAAAAATGGCTTCCCACCCTCATTATTAAGTAGATTTGTGACAAAGACATGTACACAGACACTTACTCTCTCTCTCGCATTCACCCTCACATGTTCTGCCCAGGTGTTACAGTGGATGATGACATCATCCAGGTAGGCTGCAGCATATGCAGTATGCGGCCATAGCACATGGTCCACAAGGCGCTGGAATGTGGCGAGGGCTCCGAACAGAAGTGTGATGAATTGATATAAACCGTACGGAGTGAAGAAGGTTTTCTCCTTGGACTCTACAGACAAAGGAATCTTCCAGTAGGCCTTGGTGAAAACCAGTGCTCTGAAAAACTGAGCCATGCCTAACCACTCCAGGAGCTTGTCAACCCGGGGCACGGGATACGCATCAAACTGTGACAACTTTTTGACCCTGAGGTAGTTGACACAGAACCGTATAGACCCATCTTTCTCTACCTACAAGAACTATAAGAACTATGGGGCAACACCACACGCCGTGTGACTCTTCTATTACTCACACCAGGCCGCGTTTCACAATGGCGCTCCATGAGATTCATATAGCCCAGCAGGGGGAGAACACGTCTGCAAAATGCTGTTGCAATGCAGCAACATCTGCTCTCTGGGCCTGTGTTATCGTAATGGAGGGAGACAGGAATGGCGGAATTTGGTAACTCTGGCCCCAACTCATCTCTCCTTCTGTTCTGTGTCTCTGTGCTCCCTCCCTGTTGTCATGTCTGGTGTCTTAGTGTAACCCGTGTGTTTCTGCGTTGTGTCTGACAAAGAAAGGTAAAAGAAAGAAAGACCTCCAAGTAAATAACATGCTCGCTCCAGCTCCTCTCCGACAGGGGAATTGTAGAAAGAGGGCTGCATTTATATTTTACATTAAACATAAAATATGAACTTAAATGGAACATATTTGACATAAGATAAGAAAAAAAACACACCAACACAAAATCCGACATACCTGACAAAGAAAGGTAAAAGAAAGAAAGACCTCCAAGTAAATAACTTGCTCACTCCAGCTCCTTCAACCAAATACAAACAGTGGGGGAGAGGGTTAGCTCAACCCATCACAACTTCCAACCTAGCCAGAATTATATATTCATACTAGTGTTAATGGCACCTAAAACTTTGTGTGGCACACACATACTACACATTTATAGCATGTAACAAAAAACACAGGCATAATGATGACAATAATTGAACTAAAATCGCAATCAGAAACATCAGGGTGGCTAAATATGAATTATATGTGTGTTGTACAGGGTCTGGAAAGAAATGACACCCACCTCTCCCACAGGGGAATTGTAGAAAAGGGGAGAGGCCAAAGGGGTACACTGTATTTATAGGGTTGCACCAAAGAAGAAGAAGAACAATGAGGAGGGGCTCTAACTGATAATGAATATAATTACAGGCTTGAAGGTCCTAATAGTCAGGTATAAAGAATACATTTTGTGTAATTATAACAATATGTAATCTATGACTGGGTTACATTAGTGGTAAGCTCGTGACTGTGCATACCTGTTGTAATTCCTGTTTTACTTTGATAGTCCCTGCCCTGTGTGTATTGTGTCTTGTTTTCCAATTGTTTCGTCAGCTCGTCATCCCATCTAAGGCAGTTCCTGCATTTGGGTCTCTCTCTCTCCACTTCAACATCCTGCCAAGCTGCCCCAGTCTCACTGTGACTGGGAGGAAGGGAGGGTGGACCAGAGGATTGCCCACACAGCAAATAAAGGTTAAACAGCTTCCTCATTCGTTCTGAGAGAACAACACAGGCTACAGGTTGTGTTTTTAAAAAGCCCATCACAGCAATTATGACAGCTAAGCCAGTTTGTGTGTCTGCATGTGAAATTGGAAATGCTATTCTTTTTGCAAAAATGTTAGTGATTTTGTTTTATTTAACTATAAGTTTTTTCAAAAGTATACAATTATATTTTTGGACAAATGTTTTCAATGGAACATAAACTTTAATGAACTTTACTTTTACCATGGTTCAGCCAGTGCATTTATCATCTTGTACAAATAAATTTGTCTGTAATACTATGAAAAAAATATATATACACATGTGATGGCTGCACTTACAGCCACACAGTGGTAATATTCACCATGTTAGTGTAGAGGCTTATACATAACATTGCATTCACATTTGTCTTTCTTTAAATATAGGAATTAATTTACAGGACAATAAATAACTAGTTTTGGTTTAGAATTAATTCACATATTCACATAACACTGCATTCTAAAATAAGTGTGCACATTTTAGTTTACACTGTTATGTATGATTAATCTTTGTTTTCTGAGTTACCTTAGTTGCAGCTGCTCCAGTCCCTTGATTGAGGAGCCAAGAGGTGGAAAAGGGGCGGAGCGAGCCTTGATGGAAGCTGCAAATTGGCTCATTCCATAACTTGGGACCATGGGGGGGAATTGGAGTTCATTATGTTAGTTTTAGTTAGGTTTTGTGTGTTTTACCCCTCCTTGTGTTTTTGTGGGCTGATCAGCCACTATTTAAGTTTCCCCTTTGTCTCGTTAAGTTAGGTCACAGGTTGGTTTGTTTGAGTTATCAGTATTGTTGTCAACTTTGAGTAGAGTTCTGTTATTTTGACCTCTTTTATGGGCCCAAGATTTTGATTCTTTTTGCATGATTTAACGAATTGTGTTTTTGGGTTAAATAAAAAATCCTTTTTTTGGACTTTAACCTGTGCCTAAGTTTCCTTCGCTGCTCGGTCCATCACAACACAATATGTTTGGAACACATTATGCTGTATTTTAAAATTTGTTCTACAGAATGTTTGTTCATCTCAAGTTAATGTTAACACATTTATTTTTATATTTATTTGTATTCCTAAAAGTTATTTAAAGCAGATGAGCTTTCAATATTCATTCAGATTTTTTCTGATTTTAACTGTGTCTGGCAGATGTTTTGTGCCTAACAGAAACACACCTGCAGGACTCTTTTGTTGCAGAGAGTCTTACAGGAGTCTTTTTTAACTGCATAGATCCGCGTCTAGGGAGTACCTTCTAAACTGACCAATAGAGATACATTGTATTTTCAGTGAGGAGTTTGTCTCAGCAGGAAAGACCCCACTTTTTAAATCACTCCTGTGGCCACAATTTTGACAGCGGGAACATAAAGAACACACTTGTGTAGAACCTGGGTGTAGTGCTTAAGACCATCAAGGTTCAAAAAGTATTTTCATGAAGTTCAAATTTTTTTGATTTAGAAGCAGTTTTTCAACACGTGCACCGAGATAAATTTGACAGTGATTTGCCACAGAGAAACAGAATCAGTCAGTAGTTAGTGCAGGCACACTGGATAGAGCATTCTGACTGGCCAGTTAACTTTAGGCTTATTTTCCATTGGTGGATTTGTCTTCAGCAGATAGGTGGTTTAAATCTGGGCAGTTTGAGTCAGTTGATGACTTTTGAAATCATCTTTTGTGACTGGATGATCAGAACAGAAACTATTTACAGTTTTGTTTTAAAACACACTGCTATTATTTTGAACACGAGTAAAGCTCAAAAGTCGTATAATATTTTTGTCCATTCATTGGGAACACTGCACATTATATTTTACATCAAAAGGTGAAAAAAAAAAAAGAGTATCAATATTTCAATTACTTTACAGAAAATGAAGGCAAACATGATATTAGGCTGTTCAAAAAATAGCAGTGTCTGCATTTTTCCATTACAAACTCAAACATTTACTCAAACTAAAACAAAGTTAAGATTTAGCATTCCTGTGAATCACTAAACTAATATTTAGTTGTATAACCACTGTTTTTGAGAACTGCTTCACATCTGTGCTGCATGGAGTCGACCAACTTCTGGCATCTGTAAACAGCTATGCCTGCCCAGGATGATTTGACAACCTTCCACAATTCCTCTGCATTTCTTGGTTTTGCCTCAGAAACAGCATTTTTGATGTCACCCCACAAGTTTTCTGTTGGATTAAGGTCCGGGGATTGGGCTGGCCATTCCATAACCTTAATTTTGTTGGTCTGGAACCAACAGACTGCTCAATTACTGGTGTGTTTGGGGTCATTGTCTTGTTGAAAGACCCATTTAAAGGGCATTTCCTCTTCAGCATAAAGCAGCATGTATTTTGTTATGAGCAAATTGATCCATGATCCCTGGTATGGAATAAATAGGCCCGACACCATAGTAAGAGAAACAGCCCCATATCATGATGCTTGGACCACCATGCTTCACGGTCTTCAGAGTGTACTGTGGCTTGAATTCAGTGTTTGGGGGTCCACTGACAAACTGTCTGCGGCCCTTGTACCCAGAAAGAACAATCTTACTTTCATCAGTCCACAAAATGTTTCTCCATTTCTCTCTAGGCCAGTCGATATGTTCTTTGGCAAATTGTATCCTCTTCAGCACATCATTTTTTTAAAAACAGTGGGACTTTGCGGGGGCTTCTTGCCGATAAACTCACACAAGCTTCTTCTAATTGTCATAGTACTCAGAGGTAACTTCAAACCATCTCTGATCTCCCTGGAGCTGATCATTGGCTGAGTCTTTGCCATTCTGGCTAATGACCAATCCATTCGAATGGTAGTCTTCCACGTCTCTCTGGTTTGGCTTTCCATTTTAAAGTATTGGAGTTCATTTTAGCTGAGCAGCCTGTCATTTTCTGCACTTCTTTATATGTTTTACCATCTCCAATCAACATTTTGGTTAAAGCACGCTGTTCTTCTGAACAATGTCTGGCATGACCTATCTTTGTCAGGTTTTCAGAGAGAATTGCATGTACAACATCTTCTTCTTCTTTCATGTTTAACGGTAGCTTGCATCCAAAGATGTTGCACTACTGCCATCTTCTGGCTTTTATTCTTACTTCACTTCCGAATCCTTAGATCCTCTTGATGAGACCAGTATTTCTCAAAAAACGAAAAACCACTCCTTTCCCTTCATCATGACTTAACTGATTAACCACCTTTTCAAACGCAAGTTCCATTACACCACCCATTTCTACCCTCAACACTCTCCTTTGACTTACATGGATGTACAACTTGTGCTGGCTTCATCCTTAAATAAGGGCCACATGAATGACACCTGTTTCTTCACATAATGAATGACCTCACTGATTGGACTCCACACTGCTATTATTTTGAACACGCCCCTTTCACTTAATTATTTAATTACACAGACTCAGGTGCATTCATATTATGAATGTCAGGTCTGTTTGTTTTTCTGACTCTACTACACCTACTGGTAAATTATTTGCCATGTAATAATATGATTTGTACCAAAAACACTGACTGATCTAGTTAGTCATGTTGGACGGCTATTGTTTTGAACACAACTGCACCTGTCTGGAGTGGATTCTCCTACATGTCAACTCATCTAGCCTAATTTAATTACTCTGTATAGGCAAGAACATATATGTTAAATTAAAGAAACCAATTATTAGAAACAAGTTGTCTACCTTGTTGGCAGTTTGTCTTGTAATCGGAAGGTTGCCAGTTCGAGCCCCGGCTCCGACAGTCTCGGTCGTTGTGTCCTTGGGCAAGACACTTCACCCGCTGCCTACTGGTGGTGGTCAGAGGGCCCGGTGGCGCCAGTGCCCGGCAGACTCGCCTCTGTCAGTGCGGCCCAGGGTGGCTGTGGCTACAATGTAGCTTGACATCACCAGTGTGTGAATGTGTGTGTGAATGGGTGGATGACTGAATATGTAAAGCGCTTTGGGGTCCTTAGGGACTAGTAAAGTGCTATACAAATACAGGCCATTTACCATTTACCTATCATGTTCACATAAAGCAATCAGAACAATTAATACAAAAGAACACTTGTATATTCAAGAAAGCTAAAATATGATACTATTCCATTCAGCTAGGGCAAATAAACAATCACTTGGGATGAGCTTATTCAGAAGCATCAGATGTATGCTGACAAGTAAAGACATGGCCATCTATGTAAGTGACCCCCATCCAGGTCAGTCAGCAGTTGGAGGACGAGCGAGGCAACTTCTGGGGCCACCCAAAAGCCCAAGACCTCGGTACCCTCTCACCTCCTAAAACCTCTGGGTAGCTGGTCGTAAATTCGGCCCTGTTCCTGATTGGCTGTGTCGAAACCGTCCCACGCTATCTTATTGGTAGTGGTTGAAAGTAGCCAGACCTCTGGGCGGAGTCCTGCTCGGGGTGCAATCTTTCAACTCTGGCGAAAACTTCCGGTCGCTCGGGGTCGCTGGAGTTGAGCAAAGGTGGAGGCCATGACCATATTGCTTTATTGATTAGTGGTTTTTCCTCATTGGTAAAAGCTAGGGGGACCTCGATTTTAAATTGGTGGATCAGGAAGGAGCCCCATCTCGGGGTCGCACCAGGAGTCAGAGAGAATGTCATTTTTGCCCACACTGGCTGCTGAAGTGAAGACGCACCTGATTCTCTCAGGGATGTTCACTCCTGTATGACCGTCTCTCACCTAGGTGGAGAGTTTGTAAAAGATCTGGCCGTGCAGCCTCCAACTCTCCCCATCCTCACTGTTACAAAAGCACCGGTTTAACTAGAGCTGGGCGATATAAGATTTTTTCATATCACGATATGTCTGTGAAGGTTCTCATTCATCCAGGTCATCGTAGTCAAAGGAGTTTGCAAAGAAAAGCGTCTGGACTTCTTTAAGTTGAAGTGAAGTGAAGTGAAGTGAAACGTCTTCAAGCAACTTAAAGAAGTCCAGACGCTTTTCTTTGCAAACTCCTTTGACCATATCACGATATGTTTTTTTCATTTCAGGCGATAACGATATATATCACGATATAAGCCAAATAACTATATTTGTAAGATTTAAATGTGCCGTTGCTCACAAGTAAAATGTGAAATAATCAGCAGCTTGTTTTGATTTAAATATTTATTTCCCATAATAAGTTCAACAGGGTAGATGTACTTAAGGAACATGAGACTTCAGTTTCAGATAAATAAAGGCAAATATTGCAAACTACACAAAAGGCAGCCGCTAAAGCGTTTAAGTTTCAAAACAGAAAAAACAAAACAGACCACTAAATTGTCAATTCCACTTAGAAACAAAATTTTAATTCTAAAAATAAATCTTAGTTTGTTTTACAGAAGAACAGACAAAATTGACTAACTTTTGTCAATATCAAATAAACTGAGAACTAAAAGGAAATTCTCAATCTCTCCTTGTTGTATAGCTTAGCTTTTCAAACAGTTTTAACAGTTACTTTAGTCCAGAGGTTCCCAAAGTGTGGGGCAGAGCCATTGCAGGGGGGGGGGACGCGGTATGAAAAGAAAAAAAAAACAAAAAAGAAAGCTTGGACAGGTTTTTGATGGGGCTCCCACACAAACGCAAAGCAGGAGATGAAGCATCGCCAAATATGTTTCCAAACCAACTTCCTGACAAGCCAAAGACTAGAAAATATGGTGAAGCATATCTGCCCTTTGGCTTCACCTGCACAAGTGCCAAGGTAGGTCTCCCCTGCATAATTAGTTTTCCCTGCGTCGGGAGCACGCGCTGGGCTCTCCAAATCACGGACAAACAGTATTCCACATTCTTGATTTTTAGTTCACAAACACTTCTTGTAATGACTAACTACTCCTGACATTTTGGACATGTTAGCTCTTTATGCAGTAAAGTTACAGCGGGATGCAAATAATATCAGGCTGATCCTGCCGTAATTTGTTCCCCCGGTTCAAATCACGGACTAACAGTATCCCACAGCTGTTTTTGTTTTTGAAACCATTTTGCACAGAGAGGCATTTTTTGAAAAATGTATTGATAGCAATGTTGAAAATTATTACACAGGAAAAAAAACCAACTACACGTAAAATAATTACACCATGACGCCTCTGCCTTTCTAAATGGAGAGACAGTAACTGCGTGTGTATTTGTAAGCGTGTAAAACCTGAAGATACTCAGATTAACAGTAACAGTATTTTGTCTCTATCTGCCATTCTGCAATTCATCTCATGTAAACAATAACGTGGCGCACAGCGTGACGTGAAAAGAGGCACATACTTTTGTCGTTGTGTGACGAACTCTGTATTCCTCGTCCACATATAAACGCAAAAAATGAGTTTTAAATAATCTCCGTTTTCGGTGAATCGCAACGCGGTTTATGTGTGGACGAAAGACCCAAACGCATAGAAACAGCTGAGTTTTCAAAAATACCCGTGTAGGTGTGAACGCAGCGTAAAAGAGTTAGTAGTATATTTTATTACTACCTGTAATTTATTGCCGTTTACTTGTATTTGCTTAATTATTTACTAAATGTTTGAGGTGTGAAATAAACCGCAATGGAGCAAAATATGGGTGTGTGTGTTTGGAGGATGTGTTTGTGCGGTGGGGAGGCGCGAACATTTTTCTTGTAAAACAAAGGGGGGACTGGCAAAAAAAGTTTTTGGGAACCACTGCTTTAGTCTGACAAAAGCCGAATGACGAATTAGCGCTTTCAGTCAGAGATTGAGCATGCACCGGTTTATTGTATTTCCAGACTTGCTTTCGGCACAATTTACAGTGCGCGTTACTCTGTTTTTTGTCAGACTTGAAATAGCCGAAATACCTTCACACTACGGAACTTCTATGGCCCTTCCGTTCGACAAGCTCTCCGGCATTGGAACCATCATCTGGTTTTTCTTCGGTAACCTTCGCTCACGCTCTCGGTTGATTTTTCTCTAGTCGGCACACTCATTTCCTCCATTACCTGGGCAGCCCGGCTGGCTGCTTCCCAAACAAATACACATGTGCGCCTTGGCACTTGTGCTGTACGTAACAAGTCACGTGACGTGACGCTGCGGCTGTGATTGGTTCGGCTCTGCGCTACTTAATTTTGATTGGCTGTTCTTTTTTTTTTTCTTTTAAGAGGACAAGAGAGATGAGGCCTATCGCAATAGTTAAATTTTTCTATCGAGAAAAAGTTATTTCGCAATACATATCGTTATCGTTCTATCGCCCAGCTCTAGGTTTAACTAAGAATAACCTTTTTATTTTAGTTTAACACATTTACACACACACACACACATACATGTTTACACATGCCCACACACACACACGTGCAAACTCACACACAATGCAGATATTCTGCAAACATTCTGTTTTTACATTTGTGATCCTCGAGTTAAGACATTAAAAATACTTCATTCCACTTTTAAGAAATTACACCTTTCCAATTTCACTCTTTAAGAGGTTTAGAAGATGAGCTTTTAATTATCATTCAGATGTTTTCTGACTCTATATTTTCTTTTGTTATCAGTCGGCTTTTCTAATGTGGATTTTAAAGATGTTCAGATACTTTCCAACTTTGAAACTTCCTTTGCGTGAACTTCAGCTTTCAACAGGTCTGCACTTTGTTGAAAAAATGTTGAATGAGCTGAAATCCACCGAATCATTCACCCGAAGGCCAAAGATTCAGCAGTTATTACATTTCAGCTCAACCCATTCAGCTATCAGCATTCACACTGCATTTCAATCAGGAAATGCATTCTCTCTCTCTTTTTTTTGTACTACATACAATATATACAGTACTGTATGCATTTTGGCCATTTATCAAGTCTTGTATATTATCAAGAAATCCTTTACTTAGCATTCATGTCTTTTCAAAATATTCCTTTTTGTTCTTAATCACATGTAAAATACTCTTGCAGACATTCTGTTTGACGCTGATAGTTGCTTGTTTTACTGCAGTTTACTTCGTTGGCTTATTTTGTGCAAAAAAGACTAATTTAAGGAAGATGTTATATAATACTCTCTTATATAGACTTTCACTCAAGGCAACCAAATGTCTCAATGATTTGGCCTCATATGACAATGACAAAGCTGCATGCCATTCACCTCTCTTTCTTGTGCTTATATAGTAATACAAGGAAATTCATTTCAATTATCAATGTGAAATAAATCAAAAATGTACTATTTAAAAATAACTTTAAATGACAAACTATTCAACTGAATATTCACAATCCAGTCACATGTGGAGCACCTCACACATTAAAGCCATGCAGCTTGATTGTGTTTGGTTAAGAATGGTTAAATGGTTAAGAATATTGGAGTGTAGTTGTTACTGTAGAATCAAGAGTAAAATCTCTTCTACAGTGATGAAACTATATCTCCTAGACCAGAGGTGTCAAAACTATTTTACATCAAGAGTCACATACAACCCACTTTGATCTTAAGCAGCATAATGAAGAAAAATAGCTGTGACAAAGAAAGAAATCTGTCAGCATGAGTCTTTGGACTTTAACTGTAAGAAATAAATGTGTACCATTACAGAGAAAGTTCGGGTAGCTCAAACCCAAAACTGTCAGGTTTTGGGGTTTGTTTTTTTTTTTTTTTTTTTAAATTAAACTGTAGTCATAAAAAACCCAGAAATTTCTATAGTAGAAAGTGAAAAACAGAAACTATTCTGTCATTTGATTGTTTATTGCTTAATTACTTTGCATAGTATGAATGGCCTCCCCATCTTCCTTTTTCAATCTGGACAACTTTTGTTACTTTCCCTCAACCCCTGGACCTTTCAGGGGAATGTAACACATGATTGTCTGCATGGTGTAACCATCAAAATAAACTCCAACCCCTGTCTGCATGAATTCTCAGCAGGGCTGAAGATTCAGCTCCCACATACAGACCACATCAATAACTGCCATATTGAATTATCTTGCTGGCCAGAAAGAATTGCATTGTGGGACTGATATAGTCCGCTGGTCTAAGTTTAAAACCCCTGTCTTAGACTATTAGTCGTTGCTGCTTGAAGATTCTCCTATCTGGATACATCCTATTCAAACTTGAACAGTCATTTCCCGATCACCTCCTGGGTTACTTCTTGGAGGGAGGTAAATTGTTCTCAAGCATCTTTAGAATTTTCCGGACTCCCTTCTCGACTCTGCGGAAATGTAGCCTCTTCCAGAGGCTCTGCTGCTGTTGATGCCCCCACTCCAGATCCTCGAGAAAGACCTGCAAAAAGGAACAAACGGGCCACTGGTTTTACTGACACACACCTGACAATCACTAAAGAAGTCACTTGGGTTAGTGAGGAAATGTTTCTTCCATTGAAAAGACAATATCTAGATGAATTTACTTGGGGTTTATGGGATTTCCTTACCTAGATGGCAAGTATCATAACACTTGTTTATTGACATTGTTAGCTGGTGTAAGAAAAACTTGAATCTAACAGACTTGTTAAGACTTAAACACTATCCAAATAAACTTTCATATGATGTGAAAATTTGATCAAACTGTTTATTAAAAGGAAAGTAGGATCTTTAGGACATTCAGGCCTTACGTTAGATGGAGAAATGTTATCTTATAACCAGCTGCTGTTGTTTAGACCGCTCATTGTCAGCTATCGGGATGGTAGGGTCGCACATTTTAATCTCTTGACAATGAGTTACTGTGCCAATATAGGGAATAAATAAGCATGTTTACGTGAGTTTTCATGTGTCAGAAACTCCAGTTTAGAAGGTAGGCTTGAGGTAATAATGAAAATATATGCATACAAATGTGGAAATGCTACATATAAACTTAGCACACAAAGCAAAGAAATTTGTATTTGGTTACTTGTTTGTTATAATAATGCTTCTTGGCAATATATCATATACCGTTTGAAAACTTTTTTTTCCCCCCTTAGGGGTGTCAAACTCATTTTACTTGTTGGTAACATACAGCCCACTTTGATCTTAAGCAGCCGGACCAGTAAATTCTCCATTCTGTCAGTGTAAAGAAGTTACATATTTAACTGTTTTTCTACATGATAAAGAAAAAGCTGCTGTAAAAAAGGAAGCTGTCAGCACGACTCGTTGGACTTAAATCATAAGAAATAAATGTGTAGAATGACAGAAAAATTTGTGGTAGCTCATTGCTCAGGGTCTCCAGTTTTTGTGTTTGTTTTTTTTATAAACTGTAGCTGTAACCCTCCTCCAGAAATGTCTGTAATAGAATATTAAAAACAGAAACTTTACAAGTTACAGAGGGTTTTTTTGGGTTTTTTTTTTTTTAGAAATATAGCGTTTTGTATATTTATTATAAGTGTTTGCAATTTGGCATAAATTGTGAAAGGTTAAATTTCTTCAGTATTAAATAGCATAAATAACACTGTACACACCTTTAGTAAATTCAACAGTAAGTATATATAAGAGAAAATATATATTACTGTAATTATTCCTACAGTAAATTCTTTTTACAGTAGTAAACTGACCCAGGTAATACTGACTAATGGCTATAGAGATTTCTTTCAAACTTTCTTCAACTGTTTTGTGAGACTGGCAGTGAAAAGAAAAAGGATTGTTTTCCTGAGAAATCATTAACTCAACAAAAGGTTACTATGTTCTTATTATCCTCAAACAATTTTTAGATACACGTGCTTTTAACTTGATTCACTTTCTCTTAACTTTCTTACAAAAGGCAGCACTAACTGTTTATAAAGATAGAGGAGTAGTGTATTGTCATACACTGGTTATTAGCTTACATTGGGTATTGAGCCCAACAAATGTTTAAATAATAGTTTTTATCTTCTGAAAATTATTTGTTAATGCTGTCACTGTTAATGCCATTAGTATATGATACTAATGTTTAACTGTTTGCTATCTATCCTGTGAAGAGGTTACCTAATATTACTAGCAAGAATAAGTAAAGTAAGTTATTTAAACATATTTTGTATTTGGAAAAGTTTTGTTTTATATTTTCTTTCTTAAAGCTTTTGGCCCGAGTCACTATTTGTGAGGTGTTCACTGGAGCCTTTTGTGCCTCGTATCTGGACTAGGTTTGGTTTGGAACTGTTGTGAAAACTCAGCGGGTGAGTAAGCTAGCGTAAGTAAATTAACTGAAGTCAACCTAAGCGAAACGACAAATCTAAGGTGCATATATGTTCCTTGTGAGTGATAAAACTTGCAGTTTTAGAATCTGTCAGCACTCAACCACATGTCCTTGTACGTCAGGTGAACATGGAGAAACGCATGTACATCTTTTTGCAGAATCTGTTTACCTGCTCTTTAATCGTTTGCTGTTTAACCTCTTTTGTGGTTGTTGAAATGGTTTTGTGAACTTTTAGCTGAGATTCTGACATTTCTGTGGATACCACACATGTCTATATTTAAACAATAGATCTGGCAGTACATCCCAATAAACTGATGTTCTCCCTCTCCCCTCTGGTACCAGGACCATTGGGGTTCAACAGGGTAACTGTTAAATTACAGTAAAACTTAATGAAAATACAATAGAAGTCCAAATGTAAACAATTTAAAAAATATAAATGGGCATACATTCAGGCCTGTGAGACTCATTTAGACACTCAGACACTGAGCCATGGCTCTGCAGACATTTCTGCATCTCTGCCATTCAAAGATACTTTGTAAAATTTATTTTATGCAAAATTTAATACTCAACTATAAATTGAGTCTTTCTCAAGAAAGCAATTTTCTATTCAGTGTTTTCATGAAAGCCTTATTTTTATGGATGTGCTACTGCTAGGAAGAATGTACATGAGGTTTAAGGCCTGGACAAGTTTGAAACCTTTTGTCCTCCTCTACGGTGGCCCTGAGAGGCCAAACGGACTGCAACTTAAGAAAACACCAGCAATAAGAAAAATGCTGCAAAAGCACACAAAACACAATGGAAATAGGAAAAACAACAACGGAAATAGGAAAAAACTGATTTCCATAAGCACAAGAGAAGTGTTTCTGGGGAGACAATAACCCGACGGACTAGTTGCAGGAACCCAAAACATGGTAGGTGTGTTTTATCTTGATTCATATAATACTGATGACGGATTTTTAGACTAATAGTTAGGCTAACACACTTACCTCTCATCTTTTTTTTTCTCACAAAACCGATAGATCCTCCACTTCTTTTAAGTGTCTCCCAGCGCAATTCTTAGCATATTTTGTTTCCTGCAACTTGTCCGACCTAATGTTGTATGCTCCTGTGTGCTGGGGTGCGCTCTAACATACAAAAACAACAAACAACTGGACAAGCAGGTGAAAAACACCAGCTGGCTGGTCTCTCATGTCTTGTTTATAAACACTTAAACACAAGTATCTTAAAAATACTGAGCTCAACCTATTATTTAAACAAAACAGGCTTTTAAAAAACCCACACAGTATGAATCCTATTTTTTTTTAAATGACATGTTTTATATACATTTTTACATTTATATTATACTGTATGTATATACCTTTAGTTGCTGTATGACATGCTGCTGATCCCAGGATGAGGCGTTCTCTCGTATAACACTGAGAATGGGATGCCAGTTCTCAGAGAGGTCTGTCCCTTCAGTGACAGAAGCCAGGACCTTGACCCGTTGGCCACTGTGGCTACGGGGAACACCTTGGGCATACAGGGACTGCTTCGCCACTTTACTGAGAGGGTTCAAATATAAACTGCACAAAGACATGGACAAAAAAAAATTCTTCAGGGCTTACATGAATGACTGCATGCTTTTAGTGTGTCTCTGAGGCCTTTTGCATTTCACCATTGGTAGCCCATTTTAAAATGTTCTTGGTCTCACTCATAGGAGTAATAAATTGATAAATTCTATCAATTATCTGATGACACAATATCAGGGTTCCCAAAAGGTTGAAACATTTTGTCTTCTTCAGAATGAAGAAGTCACTTGGATGAGTGACAAAACGTTTCTCCCACTGAAAACGCTACGTCCAGCTGAACAGAATCAACCTTTTGGGATTTACTTACCTGGACTTACAACTTACATTGTGCATGCATCAAAACAATATCAGGGTTTATGATTCAATATATTGCCAAACAGTAAGTAAGGTGCTTATTTCATGTTATGAAAACTTTCAGTGTTCTTTGAAAAAAAAAATACAAAAACAAATATTTATAATGCAAAAAGGACAGTGGAGTCAGAATTTATTTATAATGTAGTCTATGCCATACAACATTATAGCACAACTCCACCTCAAAGAAATGTTTTCAATGATCTTTGGATATAGTGAGACGTTTCTTACTGTACAGTCTGAATGCTGGGATGTTCTCTACAGGCATCTACCAGAAATAGAGCTGCGTCGTCTCCAATATTGTTATAGGCCACGTTGAGCTCCTGGAGTCTTTTGTGTTGTTGGAGCCTCTTAGCCATATCCAGGACACCCTCATCCCCCAGCCCAGTGTGCATCAGGGACAAGTTTGTCAGGGACTGATTCTCTGGCAGGGCTTCCACCAGGATTTGGACTCCAGACTCCAGAAGAGGGTTGTCACACAATCTGGAGAACACAATGGAATAATGTGGCATTTCTGGTTTGGTCTAGGACCAAGAATAAACTCCATGTGCAAATGGAGGTGTTAACCAGGGCTTCGTAGCAAAACTACAGGCTAAGGACTGTAACTGTGGTCAGTAGCTAATTGATGATCAGAAAAAAGTAATAATAAATAAACCACAATCCAATGGTCAGGTCATTAGCAATAAACACTGAATGTAACAATAAATGAATATGAATAAAATAGCACAACACTGTTGTTAAAAGAAGAGGGAATGCTACACAGTGATAAACTTTTCCCATACATAATTAATGTGGAAGAAAGACATTTAGCAAACTGAAAATAATGTCAATGGAGATGTTAGTTTGCTCTTTTAAACCATTAATTCATAAAAAAGAGAAAAAAAGAACATGTTCAGAGTAAATTTGATTAATAACCATTGACATGTTCAAAGATATAATATCTAAAGATATAAAATTTCATAGACTGACAAATTTGACTCTTTTTGGAAGGTGAAGTTCCACTTTACTATTACACTGTAGAGCACCCTTAAACTGTGGATCAAGGTCCAGCTTGTGTGTCTGATTGGATACCATTATATTGTTTTGAAGAAGAAAAAAATACAAACAAAAAAAGAAGAAATCAAAACAAAAAGAAAATGAACACGGTGCTTGTCATTATTAAAAGTCTTCCCAGCAAATTAGTGTTAACACATCAAACAACTCAGAAAGATATCACTTAAACCTGTGGTGAGTCACAGGTTTAAGTGTAATCTCACAGGTGAGTCTCTTTATTGTCTTCAGACTTGCCTTAGACAACAAGGGAAAACATGGAACTAAAAAGTAATTTGAATGATTGTATTCACTAAATTTATGACTCTGTTATTTAGCTTAGTTTAGCTGAAATCTTAATTCTGTCTATTATTTTGACCGTCTCCCAGATTAGGCTGATAGCTTTTAGTTCATCTATGAGACTCCATGTCTGCTTGGGTTGTCCTCTCCTTCACGTTCCTGGTAGTTTTTAGTTTTATGTGTGCCAAATAATAAAATATAATTTGATATTTTTAAAAAACCCATAACAAACAGCTGTCAAACAAAGCATAAGACAGCTTAACAAAGGTTGACCTATACAGTCCTGACCAAAAGCATAAGACCACTTGAAAAATGGCAAAAAATCATATTTTGCATGGCTGGATCTTAACAAGGTTCCAAGTGGGGCTTCAACATGCTACAATAAGAAATGGGAGTGGGACAAAACATTGTTTTGAGCATGCAAATTTATTAAAGAACCAGACGAAAGTGCGTTGCTAGGACTGATCGGAGGCAAATTTCATTTCAAAAGACTACCTGACAGAAGCCTTGATAAAAGCATGGATTTGTGCAAAGTGTCCAAAAAAAGAGTTTGCATACCACCAAAGTACTTCAACCTTACGGTACCATCTAAATGCAAAACATGTTGCAGCGAGCACACAAACTGTGGGAGCTATTAGCGCTAGCAGTCCCAGTTTGAGTACCAACAAAAGGTGTCATCAGCCCAAACGTGATGAAATGACGGGCTTCAGGAACAAAATTAGTAAGCCAACATTGGACAAACTTACAAATTCTCTTGCAAAATGGATTACTCTGGACTGTAGACCACTATCAGTCGTAGAAGATAGGAGGTTAGAAAATGTGCTATAGTTAGCGTCAGGTGATCTAACTTTCCAACTGCCAAGCCAAAAGACTATTTCAAGTAAAAATCAGCAGCTTTATCACACTGAAAAGCAAGCAAAATAGATGCATTACAGACAGCCCTGCTCATATGGAGGAACTACACCAGGAGCAAACAAGACTGTGGCAACAGAAAGAGCCACTCGCACAGGATTTTTCCACACAGTGGAATTCAACGCTGGATACAGTTTCTGGTCTACTAAAGAATCAAGAGGCTGTTTTTGCTGCTTTAGACAAACAAAAGCACAAGCTAGTTATTTTAACTCCATCAGAGCTGGTAAAGCTCCAGAAGCTGGTGACTGTTCTTGAGCCATGCAGGTAAATAAAACTATTTTTAACTTATTGTTACTGTTTCTTCAAAAAGTTATTGTGTAGTTTAATAATTACTTTCTTGAACTATCTACTACAGGTTTGTGACTGAGCTTCTTGGAGGTGAGACATATGTTTCATGTTCAGTGGTTTTATCGTCTTTCTGCCACCTGCATCACATCATGGAGGTCTTTGATGATGACTCAAACACATGGTGAAATTTATACTGCCTTCACAAAAGACCTATCCCAACGTGCAGCTACACTCAACCATCAGTGGCTCAAGATAGCTACTGTGCTCGACCCACGCTTTAAGGATTTATAATGTCTTGAAAGGGGAGAGCAAGAAGAGGTTTGGACCAGGCTCGAGGCATTGCTGCAGGAACAGTGTAAAGATGCCACCACAAAGAAACCAGCAAAGACAAAGAGCCTCCTCCTCTCTTCATTGTCTTCAGACTGATTCAGGATGAGGAAGCCCTGTAAAACAGGCCCTGAATTTGTACAGAGCAGAATCCACCATCAGCGAGAAAGACTGCTTGCTGCAGCAGTGGTCCAGTCGAGCAGGGACCCACCCACAGCTGTCTGTCATAGCCCGCAAGTATTTGATTAGTCCTACCACTTCTGTCCCATGTAAGAGAGACTATTCTAACTTGCAGGTCACATAGTAACAAAAAAGAGAGCTGCCTTGAGCTCTGAAAATGTGAATAGGCTAGTTTGTCTAAGTAACTGGCTGAAAGAGATGGACGGTAAATAAGCATGGAGCTTATTTGAGTCCAATGGTTTTGTTATTTTTTTTGCACTAAAATGGTGATCACACTGTTTTAACAATGTACAAAATAATTTTGGCTAAGGTTACTCAGAGTTTAAAGGTGAAGCTGTTCAAATAACCTTTTATGTTTCTGCCTTATTTTTTTAAGAAGAAAAATTGCACTTTATGTTGAAATTTATATTATCATTATTTAAATACAATAGCATTTTGAAAATGTACTTAAACTACTTAAAATAACACTATTTTTAAGTCTGCCCTATTTTGGCCAGGGACATTATTTTTGTTTCTCTGTTTTGAATTGAAATGCAGTTTAAAGAACTTGAGTTTATAATATTCATGACCATGTCCATGATTCTGTCGCCCACTAAAACCCTTTTTAATTAAAAAAACATTTGCGCTTTGGGACAAATTTTCTTGTCGGATTAATTAATTACTATACCCATAATTATCTGCCTTACTTTTTTAATAGAGTCCCACCCCTAAACTCCTTGGATTTCAAGTTTCAAGTGATGTTCTGACAATCTGGTAGTGTTCTAACTTGTATCGTGTTTGCAGTTGCAATGTAAAACCAAGTTGCACAACTTTTTCCTCATTTTTCCAATATTTATGCATTTTCAAATTATGCAATCAAATTCTGAAATCTCTTAACTTTGAATACTTAAAATTAAAAGACAGTGGCAAAGTAAAGACATGACTCCTTTGGTTACCTACATTTGGGCTAAAAATATCAAAACTGGAATTAAAGTATAGTCTTACTTCAGAGATCTAATAACACTCCTGGGGTCTAGCAGTAGGTCTCTCAGCAGACTGCAGGACTCAGGACCAAGGATGTTAAACTGCAGACTGAAGACAACAGAAACAATTACAAGCAAGCGCACACACACACACACACACAAATATATACACACATAAACATATATTCATTAGAATTAAAATTAAGACTGAAATACATTTTGTATTCCAATGTACTAGTATGTTTCAATTTATTCATTTATTTATTTTTATTTATTTATTTTTTACAAAAAAGCTTGAAGTTGAACCACTACTTCAATACAATATCTATTATTCTACTTAAGTACAGAGTGTCTGTACTTTTGCCACCTCTGCTCCTTGATGGTATGTATAATGCTGGTCAGTGTAATGCTGGACCCATTCATAACCCATTTTCAGTCTTATAGCTGACGTAACGAGGTCCAAGATTTTACGGTTAATAACGCCATCTATTGTGCCCTCAATGGAGTCAACTCATCCTGTACCCTTAGAAGAGAAACAGTACCATACAGCCAGGGTACCCTGAGGGGAGCTGAGTTTCAGGGGATCAAATATTTCAGACTTTTTTGCAGCATGTTTTTTATTTTTCTGAATCTGACTTTTGATTAAAGTGAAACTACCAGAACTACCATTGGGTTGTGATCTTTGTGATTTTTATGGGCAGCTAAACTGCAGTGCATCATGCTGTTGTCCAACACAAAATAAAAGCAGTTCTAGTAGCTATTATAGTACCATCTACAACATTCAACATCATGCAATATGCATTATGCATCATGAACTCAGGCTGCTTTTTATTTTGCAAGCAACAAGATCATATATTAACTTTCAAGTCTCACTTGAGGCTGTATGTTTGTCTGAAGGCAGGCCACAGCATCTGAAGCATGTCATTAGTCAGGAGACAGGAGGATAGGTCCAGTTCTTCAAGGTAGTAACTGTAACAAAGCACCACACGATGATTGAAAAGACATCAATAATGAAAAACAAATAGACAGCTCCTTTGTATCCACATACACAGTCTCATATCAGCAGTACATATACAATATACACTATTAAAACTGAAGTAATAACTATGACCCCAATGGCAAACATTTTGGGATGCTGTGTAGTGACTCTATTGTCGAATGATTGCACTCTTCACTCTTTCCTTATGGCAGATAAGGTTTCTATAAAGCTCTTCGCCCTATTTCTGCTGCTTATATATGAAATCTCATTCTTTTGCCGTTTACCCAAAACATCTGGGCATAAGTGAGGTTTGGGTTAGACTCAGGAATTCTAGAAATCACTGTCTGTGATCACAGTTTGCAATGTCATCAACAGATGTAGGTCAGAGGCCAAAAAATATAAAACCAGTTTTGTAGACTGTAGAATCCCTAGGCCAAATCTTCAGATGAAGTCTGCTATTCATTGCAAGAACTAGAGGAAGTAACCCAAAATCTCCTTTTCATCGAACTTTCATACCTCCCCCCTCTCTTTCTAGACTTCACATCTTCTGAGATGACATCCAATCACGTTGCTGAGATCTAATCACCCGATGTCCAGCCACATCTTATCATCCTCTCTATCATTCTGACCTTTTATGATTTCGAACAAAACTTTAACTTTAAAATCACTTCATTACATTTTCTTGTTTTCTATGTTATTCTCAACATAGAAAATTCTATTACATATGAACATTCAGTCACATGTGAATATACTTCACATTATGTTTCATTCGGTTCATGCAATTCATCTTCCATTAGATTTATCCTCAGTTCATTCTCAAGCAAACATCCATTTTAGCATAATCCTTTTTTATTCAAATACATACCTTTTCTCATTTTTTCCTCTTCATAACTTTGTGTTTGATAATCCCACCACACAATACAATTTATTTAATTAAATCATATATTTGACACCTTAGACATTCTTTTACATTAGTGGCTCCTTGGTGTTGCTAAACCCCCCCAATCCTTCTCACACACCCACATGCATACACAGCTTCCAAGGTCAAGCTCTCAGTGAGAGGCCTATTCTAGGCCTATATTCTCTTATTTGTTATATTGTTTAAAGTTATACCCGATTATACTCTGATCAGTTTTCAGCAATTACCCATAATTAACTATCAGCAAAATTGCATATGAATTATGTTTCTGTGGTCACAAATTACAACACTTACAATACCATTTCTCTTATTCAGAATTATGCATAATGGGTTGGTGACACATTTTTTGTCTTCCACATTCCTGCAACCACAGAGACACTAATCTGCCAAGGTTGAAGTTGGGTCATGTCTATGCAGATAAAATACAGACATGAGAATAATTTTCATTACACAACTCATGTCTCATTTAATATATTATTGAGACTTGTACATTGGTTGATATCTTTGATTAATAACACAAATTATTTACTATTAGCAAAAGCACAAATAGAGACCTTTTGCCTGCATTTCACCTGCATTTATGTATATATCTATCTCCCTAGCACTTTTAATTTGAATTTTTAGGTTCATTTAAGTGTTTGTTTTACAGTATGTTTCGCACTAAGTACCAAAGCAATTTCCTAATGTTGTATACCTTCTCAACATTTGGCAATAAAACTCTTTCTGATTCTGATTCTTTTACCATCTCTTGGATGTAAAAGATTTATTTCCACCTCTTTTGACATAACATACACATACACAGTCAGTCAATCTCTAATCCAGTTCCTTCAAATAATAATTTACCTTGCAGGGGTGCAGGAAAGCACAGAACTCAGTATGAAACATTTAAGTGAAGTCATTCGAATGTTGGTAAGGCGGATAGCTCTGATTGAAGTTAGAACCTCTGCAGTCAGTCTGGGGTTCTGGAACTCATATAGAAGGACCAACAGATCCATCAGCTCTTCTGGTGGTTGTGGCTTGTTAAGCTCTAGTGTCAAAAGAACACATACTACATGAAAATATGCAAGACAGGTTGCCATACACCAATTACAGACACAATTTCTATCTTTAGAGTTCATTTATCCCATATCACATAAATGTTTACAAGTAAATCTGAGTTTTATGTTCAATTTCTTGTTTTCTAATACTTTTGTAAAGTTCTAACGATAAGTATTTGTTTTGTAACTGTTGCAGCTTTAGCAATTACAGAACATTACTCTGTAGGCAGATTAAGTACTTTGTTTCACAAAAGAAATATCTAAAAATAACTATGTTTGATTTATAATAATTTTCATATTTGCATGGTATTTTGGTATTTTGAGACCAAGCAGAACAATCACTGTTGTTGTGTTGATGATTGGGTTATTGCTGAGCAGCACAGATCAGATATATCTGATCCTGACTACCATTCAGCTGAAAATCATGTGGTCACTGGCCCATTGATCAGTGCACATCTAGATGAAAGGTTTATCTAAAGGGTATTTAAAACATTTTTAAGTTCAACCTATGAAAAAGTTCAAACATCAAATAAAAATAACAATTTGAGCTACCTAAACATGAATATATTTATTATATAGAAAAACATGTTTTGTTTTTTTGTTTTTTACCTCTAACAAGGTATTTCCTAATGGCACGGGTGATCTGGGCCACAGTGGTGCTTTGAATGCTGCAGCCAAGTTGTTGGAGAAGCACACGGTTACCATAGTGCAATAGCCCACCCATGAAGATAGGGTACAGCTCAAAAGGTTGACGCTCACTGTACTGCTGTTGCTGTGGGCCATGGACTCCTAAAAGGCTTTGCTCTACCTGGTCAAGAACATCCTCGTTGTAGCTATCCTCAGTGCGGAACAGCTCAGCTGCCATGGTTCTGGCTATACTGCCTTTGTTGAGACTGCTGATTTTCTCATAGAGCTTTGGAAAAAGCTTAAGAAGATTAAATACTGCAAAAATTCGGAGGGGAATGAACTTAGAAAAGATGTTAACAAGGGCATTGACATCCTCACTTGCCTGACCAATGGCCACAGACACTTTGTTGGTGAGCTTTTCAAGAGCGGATTTGTTCTCTCCTAGAACTACATAGAGTGCTGCCAGGTATTCTTGCATGGCTGGGACAGCAAACACATACTGCCTCTCATTGTTTTCCCTTAGGTCTTGTGATATACATTTACCACTTTCTATGGAAGGAGCCAAAAAGAAGTCTAGCACATCAGTGCGGAACATGGCCAGCTGACGAAGCTCCTCATCTGTCTTTGTCTTCCCTCCTATCCACTGCTCTAGTTCTGCTTCTGAGAAGGATGTGCGTTTGTATGTCACACCTTCAAATGCAAGCTTACCTACTGTACGGACAACATATAACATCAGAGAACTTTGGTGTTCCTGAATGGGCATGTTCGTCCCTGCTCCTGTACCCAGCACTTCACCCCCAAAATTGAGCCTGAGGAAACTTGTGTAAATGCCAGTTAGCGTGCGGATGGGGGCTTTGGTATTGGTAAAATGCAGAAAGTGTAAAGTTGCACAAGTGAGCCAGCAGTACGATGGAAGGAAACATGCAGCAGCAAGTTGGCTTTCTCTCTGGAGGTTAAGGTAAAGCAGTTCTACAAGATCCTGGGCCTCTTGGTTATATGCAGTGTCACTCTGCTTTAGAAGGCGACTGGTGAAGTACGCCCGCTGGCGTGATGGGTCATTAAAACCACATATCTGTGCGTAACGAGTAACATACTTCTGAGGGATACAGTCCAAAGCAGACAGTCTTGTCGTAATCAAGATGCTGGTCTGTGAAACATATAAAGTAGACAATAAGTGCCATTTACAAACAGTGGGACTTACAAACTAACAAACAAGGCTGAAAATTCACTTCACACCACACTTCAGTTTAATTAAATTTTATTTATACAGCGCCAAATCACAACAAGTTGCCTCACGGCGTTTGAAACGACATAGCTATCTGGATCTGAATTACTTGTTATACTTTCTTAAGAACATGATGTATTTGAAGTGTTTTTATCTTTTATTCTCAACTGGAAAAGGGTTTGAAATAATAATCCCAATAATTCTGCACTTCAATATTCCAGTACTAGATAGACGTGATTAACTTTTGATGTCAAAGTTGGACTTAAGGCCATGACTGGTGAAATTTTCCAATCCTAACTGTTTGATTAATCCAAACAGACACATGCCGCCAGTAACATAACATCTCAAGCATAGGTCTTAAAGGTACCAAACGGATGAACAGTCAGGGTGCAGCCTCCATTTCTACCTGTTCATGTTTCTAAAGTAGAATTACTCCGTGATCGGTTTAAAGTCGCTTTGTGCTTGTTTTCATCTTTATTTTGTGTTCATACTTAAATACTAAGAGAATGATCATTGGATGTAAAAAGTAATAGAACAAATCCCTCCTGGGATTAACTAACATAGTGGATTAAAAACTGCATGTGTTCTGTGTAATATGTGTAAGATTTAAAAAATAAGATTTTTTTTTTAATTATTAGCATACTTTTCCAAACTCACTCTTTTGCTAAATGTTACTGTTATTTATTTTGCTTGTAGTTTTAAATAAAAGACAAGAACCTGGTCAGATTTGAAATCAAACAAAAACCTGGAGCTGGTACATATTAGCTTTAGCCATTTTTTTTAATCACTACCTTTAGTTAACCTGTTTTGTTTTTTTTCTTACCTCAGGCAACAGATACTTTCTTAGCAGGTTTACCACAACTACACTCGGAGGCAGTCCCTCATTAGGATCACTGCAAAGCTCTGAGGCTCCAATTCGGAAATCCAGTTGCATCTTTTCCATTCCGTTGAAAAGGAAGAGCACATTCTTGGCCTGGTTTCCCTCCCCACTTAGAAGGGGGTGTTTTTTCAGGTGTAGGTACTTCCTGCTTACAAGGTCTCTTAGAGATGTAACCCTGTGTAAAAGAGAATCTGAGTTTTTAGAATTATAAAAAGCAGTGTGACACTTTGGGTTGCCAAATTTATCAATCAAATTAAATTATAGAAGAATACAAAAAAAATGATTGATTTTGCAGTATTTTTCAGATTATTTTGGTACTAGCACACTCCCAGTAAGGCTGTTGGAAAATTAAAAAAGCATGCAAAAGACCACGAGGATGATGAAAAATGAAATATTTGCTAGAGGAAAGCTCCAATCATAACTGATTTTTTTTTTTATTCAAGGCTTGGAGATGGTGAAGGCCAACATTTCGCTTCTTTCGCAGAAATGACTGTCTTCTGATAACAGTTGGCACTTGAAATCATGCAGCAGTACTGCTTTAACATGCAAGCACAATCATCCAGCTGATTTTGAAGTTGAAGTTGTTGTTGAAGTTTATCTCAACATAGTGTTTTCAGGCAGAAGAAACATTTTGCCACATATTATTTAGATGATGTCCACCCACAAAGGCCTGTTCAGCAGGCCTGGATGAAAAGGCATTTAGCCCAGGTCATCCACTAATTAGAAGCCTGTTGGACAATTGTTTCTGTTGAGAATTTGTGCAAAAATCACTGAGAATAGATTAGTGTATTGTCTGTGATCATCTAGCCTGCTTCTGCTTGTAGTGCTCTGAGGTTTAGTTTTTGTGGTTTTAAAAACCTGAATTCAACATAAGATGTTTAATGAGTCTTCCTAGATTATTTCTATCCACTACACTGACATTATACTGTGAATGAATCTGAGCATTATCAGCTTAAATTCAAATTCATTTCTACTACAGTTGATTCAACTTAAGTCTTAACATAAACACTGCAGCAACAGTGCACCAGTCCAACACAGTGCTTTACTGTAAATCTATAACAGTACAGTAAGCCAACCTGTTTGTCCTGCACTAAACTGAAGAGTATTTTCATTTAGCATATGAAAAACACAAAGTTAGTATAATTCAGTTTGTTTTGCAATATCAATTCGTTTCTCAATATCAAAAAGCAAAACTTCAAATCATATTCATATCCAATATCTAATTTAACAAATGAGAACTTATAGTTCATCTGGCAAACTGTTGATAAACTACCTTAACAGACATTTGTTAAGCTCATAGAAATTTTGCTTTTGGAATTTTTCTGCTGCTTAAAAATGCACCCCAGAAAGGGGTGCAGTGCCGACTCTGGGTCATGGTGTAAGGACCTCAGCCATTCAGGGGATGCGTTTCCTGCCAGAGTGCCAGCTGGTGAATGAGCCAACCATTCCAAAACTGCCCTTGCACCCACTACCTTTAATGGACGTCCTGTTTGAGTACATCAGTATGGACCACATCGGATATAATTTCACCAGAGTACACGTCGATATCGCTTTGTATTAGTTCAGGTGGATTATGCAACGTGATATCCCAAAGCAGTGCCACGATACACCATTCCTGCAAAGAGTGTAGCGCGGGTGCTGTTTCAGGTCATTTCCCAAGTCAGCATTCTGAAAGAGATACTGTCTGACTAGGACACATTATTCATGTCTAACATACTAAAGGAGCTGTACGGGACTGACAGGGTAGTGGAACGGCCGAATAAGACTTAAGTCCATGATTCTTAAGTTCATTCACAAGGATGTTTGCAGTGCAGGAGGCAACCTATGTGTCCACAGGACTTTCTCAATTTGAATTCTCAATTTGGCAGGAAGCTGCAGGGGGTGCTGGACCTAATTAGGAAAAACTGGGGGGGAAGGTCTAAGCCCAGGGAAAAATTAAATTCAACTAAATTTGCGTTTTGGACGCAAAGCTACGCACACTGGGGAGGTTATCATGAGAAAATGTGCTCCAGGCCCAGTAACATCAGCAGCTCCTGTACAACAGAGGGACAATTTTCACCTAGTCCTACCACTTTAATACAGATTTGAAACACTTCCTGGTGTGACGATGCATTAACAGCCCTTTGGGTTACCTGAACATAAAAGACAAATTGCTCAGAAGGAATTGGCTGAGATGCTATAAATGGGAATAATCAAAGAGTCACACAAAACACGTGGTGAAGGCTCCATTGTCTTTTTGGTGAAAGAAAAAAAAAAAAAAAAAAAGGATTTCTACGATTCTATGATGATTTTATCAAGGTAAATCAGGTGTCACAATTTGGTGCTTATCCTATGCTTGGGTTAACTAGCTCCTGGCCCAATTAGGCACTGCTCGTCTTTTCCGGACACTGGATTTGACCAAGTGCTACTGGCAGTTTTGCTTGTCTCCAAAGCCCAAGGAAAAGACGACCTTCTCCACTCCGTAATGTTTGTACTCAATTGCCACACTTCCATTCGGCTTGTTCAGAGCCCCGGCCACTTTCCATCGTCTCATAGACTGGGTGCTGCATATGCTTACTGCATATGCATGCTGCATATGCCACCACCTACCTGGATAACATTATCAGCCATAATGACGCCTGGGTGGCGCATGTGCAGCAGTTGACCACAGTCCTGGAGTCCCTGAGGCAGGCAGAGCTCACAGCCCACATAAAGAAATGTACGGTTAAACCGAGAGAAGTTCAGTATCTGGGTTATGACTTGGAGGGCGGGCAGCTGTCACGTCCCATGACCAATAAAAAAAAAAAAGAGGTGAGGTGGTTCTTGGGGCAAACAAGTTTGACCGAGCTCCTGTTCAGGGTTGGCCATATGCTTTGGACTGACAGCGGATGATTGTTATTCTTTCATCCTCAGTAGCACTGTAAACCTGCGGTGCCACTGCAGGGGAGGCGGACACAGCTCATGCCTCGCCGGCATAGAGAGTCTGTACTGGGTCCTGTCATTACCGTTGTTGTGTGTGTTGTGTATGGCTGTGAGCTGCAAAGCTGCAGCCGCGTGTAGATATCAGCAACCATGAATAAAGAATGCTGAAAAGCATTGAAATATGGTCGGGTCGGTCATGCATCGTTCACAGCATGTAAAATGGTAGTTGTGAAAATAAAAGGCAAAAGTAAATTGAAACAAAAAAAAGGTAGACAGCAAATGAATAGCCACTGACCAAATAGTGTCACCTAACAATGACAATCTGCATTATTGCAGGTAGATGGAAGCAAAAGTATTATGACTATTATGACTATATTACTCCTGTTCTAGCTTATTTTCAATGTCTTCCTGTTGTTTTAAGAGCAAACTGATTGCAGAAAAAATCTATGTAAATCAAAAATGCACTCACCGATGGCAAAAATGTAATCACCGCAAATCTATGGTATAGACTATATGACAATTTTTAATATTATCTTAGGTAATACAAGAAAAAAATAAAAAAAAAGGATTTATCAGGTAGTGCTATGCTTCCAGAGACTTGGTATTTACTGATCAAATAGTAGCAAAAGGTAGGCTAACACTTATACATCTTGGAAAACCAAAATGCATCTTGCACAACAGTGCATTCAGATCATAATTCTGATTGCAAAAGCTGGCAGACAGGACCGAATGAAAAAATGAAATGAAATATAAATGAAAATGTACTTACATCTCCCCATTCCTTATAAAGTGTTCAGTGTTGTGAACTACTTCATCTGCTAGCAACGGTATTTGCTGTGTGGCTGCATCTCTCATGCAGACAGTCTGTATTTGATCCCATTATAATTTATAATATGCATCAGTATACAAGTATCAATTTTACTGACAACCCTAGTAATTGTACTAGTTTTTGTTATAATTTTGATCTCCTGATGTCAATGTGTATGTGTGCGTGTGTACAGGAGTGTGGAGGATAATTCAAAATAGTGCATGAGGGTTAACAAAGAAACAATTTGGTGGTCATTTGTTAGCCATGACCAAGTGCAATAAAATCTTTGCAACAAGTTTAAATTAGTCTGAAACCATAAATGCGCTGATGCTGGCTTGCCCCAAACATGATTACAAGGGAAGCTAATAGTAGATAGAGAACTACCTGTTTTCCTGCTGAGTTCTCCTGCACTTTAACTGAAAGGTCATTGAGGCAGAGTTAAAAGCATTCTGTCAAACTAAATAAGAGAAAATAGATGTAATGTGCAAACTAAAACACTGTTTGTCAGAGATTTGAAATGTATATTAGGACCTAAGAAAATAAAAACGATAAGTATAACAACCAGTACATTAAATCCCAATCAATAAAGTTGTGCCTCTATAAATTCTCTACATGTGATAAAAAAGTAAGAGAAACATCTTACTTTGAGAGCTGACTGAGGTCCTCACAAGAGAAAGGAATCAGCAGCTGAAAGTGGCTCAGAGTGGTGCCAGCACACCAATCTAGCACCAGCTTTCGGACCACTGTACTTTTCCCTGTTCCCACAGCACCATAGATGAGGACATTGAGCCCCCGGCCCTCACTCCAGGTATCAGTGTGCTGAAACAGCTGTTCCACAGTTACGGAGCGATTACAGTGTGTTTGGGTTTGGAATGGAGAGCAGAGCAGTCCTGCCCTCTCCTCAGCATCTCTTTCTAGGATCAGTGGGTCGACATGCATGGTCTCAGGGCTGAAGAAACCTCCAAACTGTTTTTCCTCCTGAGGAAGGTGGCTAAACCATAGGAAGAGTTTTCTCTTGTGGATCTCTATCGGGTCTATAGAGAGAAAGTAAAAGGAGGTGTTTTTATTCTTTAAGTGGTAGATTTTCTCAGATGTGATGAAACCTTATTTAAGTGGAAATGTAATGAGTCAGTAGTCCAGCACCAAGGCACCTTATTAATTAATTTAATATAATGATCACATTTAATCTGTTTTATCCTGATGTACAGTGCTGTGAAAAAGTCTTTTCCCCCTTCCTTTTTGGACTCTGACCTTGAGTTTGAGATCACTGAGATCCAAACTACTCAAATGTTTTTAGTATAAACAGTACTGTGCAAAAGTTTTAAGCAGGTGTGAAAAAATGCTGTAAACAAAGAATGCTTTCAGAAATATAAATGATTGTTTATTGGCCCCAAATGCATTCTTGCAGCAGGACAACGACCCCAAACATACAGCCAAAGTCATTAAGAGCTATCTTAATAACTTTGGCTGGAGAGGAAATGGCGTGTCACAAATTTAGAGAAAATTTAGAGGATCATCATTTAGCCTGGAGAAATAGTTTGCTGCTTTATAAGAAAGCCCTTCGCAAAGCCAGAACATCTTACTATTCATGACTGATTGAAGAAAATAAGAACAACCCCAGGTTTCTCTTCAGCACTGTAGCCAGGCTGACAAAAAGTCAGAGCTCTTTTGAGCCAGCCATCCCTTTAACGCTAACTAGTAATGACTTCATGAACTTCTTCACAAATAAAATTCTTATCATTAGAGAAAAAATTACCAATAATCATCCCACAGATGTAATATTATCTACAGCTACTCTTAGTACCATTGATGTTAAGTTAGACTCTTTTTCTCCAATTGATCTTTCTGAGTTAACTTCAATAATTACTTCCTCCAAACCATCAACGTGTCTTTTAGACCCCATTCCTACAAAACTGCTCAAAGAAGTCCTGCCATTAATTAATTCTTCGATCTTAAATATGATCAACCTATCTCTAATAATCGGCTATGTACGACAGGCCTTCAAGGTGGCTGTAGTTAAACTCAAAAAGCCATCTCTAGACCCAGCAGTCTTAGCTAATTATAGGCCAATCTCCAACCTTCCTTTCATATCAAAAATCCTTGAAAGAGTAGTTGTCAAACAGCTAACAGATCATCTGCAGAGGAATGGCGTATTTGAAGAGTTTCAGTCAGGTTTCAGAGCTCATCACAGCACAGAAACAGCTTTAGTGAAGGTTACAAATAGGGATGGGCACCGGTTCTGACATAAACGGTAGCAACCAGACCGAAAAGCAGCGCACATTTTGGTGCTTTATTGCGGTGCTTTTTTTTCCTGAGCCAATTCTAGCCAATCATTTTACGTTTACGAGGATAGTAGGCGGGGCCAGGTACGTACGTTCTTTTAGAGCAGAGCTACAGATTAAAATTGCCCAAGGCGAAGAGATCAAAAGTCTGGCTGTACTTCACAGCAAAAGATGCAAACTCAGCAGCCTGCAACAAGTGCTTTAAGCTGATACTGTGATACTGTCAAAGGAGGTGACACCTCAAATCTGATGAAACACCTGGCGACGCATAGCGTTGTTTTTTTTAAAGCCGAGAAATGCGCCGTGTTTGATAGCTTGCTGCAAGACCTCACACCGTGCACATCTACTGCGGGTGTGGTGCCTGGTATCGGACCCGGAGTTAGCAACATCCCCCAAAAACCCGAAGAGGAGAGTCCTGGCCCCTAGCCCTGCCAGCGTAGCAGAAATGATGACGGATTATAATGGCAGCAGCAGCCGTTCTTCTCTGCGTGAGTAGCTTCATGTTGTTCGTGTGTAATTTACGTTGAGTAGGCTAACCACGTTATTACATTAATGCATGTAAGGTGAACTAGCAAACACCGCCGTAGTTACATGCGGCTGTCTTCTTGTTTGATGGCAGATACTCCCTTCACCCTGGCCAAAAAAGCTAAAATGACCAAAGAAAAAGTGGAGAACAGTTAAACATGAGAGGTTTTTGGACAAAGTTTGTGTTTTTTCCATTGTTTAAGCACTGCTTCCAGCCAAGAGTGAGACCATATATGCCCTATAGCTGCAGAAAAGGCTAACATTGTTATGTTTTTACAAAAAAAACCAGCTGAACATGAGAGGTTTTTGGACCAATTTTGTGTTCTCCATTCTTTAAGCACCGGTTTGAGCACCGTTTAAGCACCGGCACCGTTTCAAAAGTACCGGTTTGGCACCGGTATCGGATAAAACCTAAACGATACCCATCCCTAGTTACAAATGATCTTCTTATGGCCTCTGACAGTGGACTCAGCTCTGTGCTTGTCCTGCTAGACCTCGATACTGTTGACCATAATATCCTATTAGAGCGATTAGAACATTCTGTAGGTATTACAGGTACTGCGCTGCAGTGGTTTGTATCATATCTATCTAATAGACTCCAATTTGTACATGTAAATGGAGAGTCCTCTTCACACACTAAGGTCAATTATGGTGTTCCACAGGGTTCGGTGCTAGGACCAATTCTGTTTACATTATACATGCTTCCCCTAGGCAGGATCATTAGAAGACATAGCATACATTTTCACTGCTATGCAGATGACACCCAGCTCTATCTATCCATGAAGCCAGGTAACACACACCAATTAGTTAAACTGCAGGAATGTCTTAAAGACATAAAGACCTGGATGGCCACTAACTTTCTGCTTCTTAATTCAGATAAAACTGAGGTTATTGTACTCGGCCCTGAAAATCTTAGAAATATGGTATCTAACCAGATTCTTACTCTGGATGGCATTACCTTGGCCTCCAGTAATGCTGTGAGGAACCTTGGAGTCATTTTTGACCAGGACATGTCCCTCAACGCACATATTAAACAAATATGTAAGACTGCTTTCTTCCATTTGCGCAACATCTCTAAAGTTAGAAATATCCTGTCTCTTTGTGACGCTGAAAAACTAGTTCATGCATTTATTACTTCCAGGCTGGACTACTGTAATTCATTATTATCAGGATGTCCTAAAAACTCACTGAAAAGCCTTCAGCTAATCCAAAATGCTGCAGCAAGAGTACTGACAGGGACTAAAAAGAGAGAGCATATTTCTCCTGTTTTGGCTTCCCTTTATTGGCTTCCTGTTAAATCCAGAATTGAATTCAAAATCCTGCTCCTCACTTACAAGGTCTTAAATAATCAGGCCCCATCTCCTCACTTACAAGGTCTTAAATAATCAGGCCCCATCTTATCTTAATGACCTTGTAGTACCATATCACCCTATTAGAACACTTCGCTCTCGCACTGCAGGCTTACTTGTTGTTCCTGGAGTATTTAAAAGTAGAATGGGAGGGAGAGCCTTCAGTTTTCAGGGCCCTCTTCTATGGAACCAGCTTCCAGTTTGGATTCGGGAGACAGACACTATCTCTACTTTCAAGATTAGGCTTAAAACTTTCCTTTTTGCTAAAGCATATAGTTAGGGCTGGACCAGGTGACCCTGAATCCTCCCTTAGTTATGCTGCAATAGACGTAGGCTGCCGGGGATTCCCATGATGCATTGAGTTTTTCCTTTCCAGTCACCTTTCTCACTCACTATGTGTTAATAGACCTCTCTGCATTGAATCATATCTGTTATTAACCTCTGTCTCTCTTCCACAGCATGTCTTTCATCCTGTTTTCCTTCTCTCACCCCAACCGGTCGCAGCAGATGGCCGCCCCTCCCTGAGCCTGGTTCTGCCGGAGGTTTCTTCCTGTTAAAAGGGAGTTTTTCCTTCCCACTGTCGCCAAAGTGCTTGCTCATAGGGGGTCATATGATTGTTAGGTTTTTCTCTGTACCTATGAAGCGCCTTGAGGCGACTTTTGTTATGATTTGGCGCTATATAAATA
The DNA here is from genome assembly GCF_001858045.2 of Oreochromis niloticus. Lineage (NCBI taxonomy): Eukaryota > Metazoa > Chordata > Actinopteri > Cichliformes > Cichlidae > Oreochromis > Oreochromis niloticus. The sequence goes on from NC_031979.2 coordinate 4,550,337, forward strand.
AAATTGAATTGAATTGAATTGAATCTTCAGTGTAAAGAAGAACAAAAAGTACTGGAAGTGATGGTATGGTCCTCACAGAGCCCTGATCGCAACATCATCGAGTGTGTCTGGGATTACATGAAGAGACTGAAGGATGCGAGGAAGCCTGCAGCCACAGAAGATCTGTGCTTAGTTCTCAAAGATGTTTGGAACAACCTACCGGCCGAGTTCCTTCAAAAAATGTTTGCAAGTGTACCTAGAAGAATTGATGCTGTTTTGAAGGCAAAGGGTGGTCACACCAAATCTTGATTTGATTTAGATTTTGCTTTTGTACATTGACTAATCAACAAAATGCAGTGAAAGTCAAAGTACACATTATTGTCATCTCCGCTATATACACTTATAGTATATAGAGAGACGAGACGACAAGGCTCCAGCTGCATCAGTGTAAAAACAAACAATAAATATAACAAGAGTAGAAAATAAATATACATTTTAGGACTAGGGGCAAAGGGATCAGTAACAATTTATTTGAAATTTTCAATTTATAGTTTGATGCTTAAGGTCACCTTGAAGTGATTTAAAGTGACCAGTGTAGCAGCTTGTAAACATGAGCAGAATTCTTGAGAGTAATGATTGTCCATAAGCAGCATCTGCATTACAAAGGCAGTGTAAGGGGAGTGCAATAGAGTCAGTTAACAGTTGGGTGTGGGTGTGTGTGGTGGGGGGGAGTGGGAGAGCCGGTAATGAGTTTAAGAGTCTGATGGCTTGTGGGAAAAAGCTATTTCGCAGTCTGGAGGATTTTTTCTCACCTGCCTAAATCTTTTGCACAGTACTGTATACCTATGGTATCCATTTGAAACTCCTACGCCGCTTTGACCCCTAGTTATGCATTCACAAACTTGGGTGTTCATGTCGCCCTCCCACGAGAACACCCCATCAGTCTTTTACGGCTAAGTGATGTACAATGAAAACAACTTTGTAAAAAGTGAAAAGGCTAGAGGCCAGTACTGAAGGCTTTATTTCGCAACGTGGAAATACCATCATTGCACTGTTCTACAAAGTACTGTGACACTACTACCAAACAACTGACTGATATTGCATTTAAGAGACAATAACTGAGAAAATGAACTGAGGTGTGCACCTGGTTCTGAAGAGTTTGAGGTCGTAAACTTCCTGCAGTAAAAACCAGAGACTGGCCAGGGTGTAGCCTCCATTCCCATCTGCCACATCCATGTTTTGAGTAGATGACTCATCTGTCTGGAAAAATAATGCATCATGCCGATTAGTTTAGCTGTTGCTTACAATTTTAATAAAATACAAATGCACAGAGAATAACATTCCTCTTATTTCAAAGGGCACAACTTGCTTTCATTACTATGCTGTTTACCTTATGTCATGGTTCGTATTTGAGGAAGAGACAGACGACTGCAAAGTCTGATAATCACGCTTAGGAATAACATGAACAAGCTGCTGTTTGCATATTACAGCAGATATAAGTTATTACACCTCCAAAGCACTGACTTTTACGCAGCTGCACACAAGTATTATAAACACAAATGAAACCTGTGTACTTTTGCTCTGAGAAACTTCCTGCAAGGTTCCTAAGAATTCTGTTGAGTCTTTATTATACACAAAGAAAACAATGGAAATATGAAGCAGTTTAAATGAATGACACCAGTCGTCATTTACAAAAAAGGTGAAATTCATAAAATGAAAATTAACAGTATATTAATATTATTCTGCATAATACTTTGCATTTACATTTGCCACAAGTAGATGGTGGTTCTTTACTACATCCCATTGTGGAAAATAGTCATATCAACCATTGTATGGACAATGTCTCTACACAGCCTAATATAACTCAATTTCTTGCACATTTTTCACACACTTAACAGAAACATTTAGCAAAGTCTGTTTCTATGAGTGTAGCCACAGGTCCTAAGTCATGACAAGTTCTAGCAGTTTACACACATTCCACTACTTATTTAACAAGCCAAAATGCAGAAGCAGCGTGTAAATCAGTAAGTACATAAGTACACTCGATTCAGTAGCTTGTTGATCTGCTTTTGGCAACACACACACACACACACACACGCACGCACGCACGCACGCACGCGCAATGTGTGGTGCAGTGTGATCAATGATACTGCACATTGAGTAAAGGGGGGTGCTGTTGCTACTATAATAAATACAGTTATAATAAATACAGTTTATAGAGGTAGGATTGTTGGTTGCATTATAGTATAAATAAAAATACAGTTTATAAATAAAGTGTAATGTCCATGAATGTTGGCAGTTCAGTTACCCTCCAATCAGGGTGGATATAGGGCATGTTTGACAGCCTGCCTATGGGTAGTAGTTTCTATTGAGTCCGTTTGTCTTTGACCTGATGGACCTGTAGCGTTTACCATAGGGAAGGGGGGAAAAAGTGAGTGTCCAGGGTGCGAAGGGTCCTTGATGATGATACTGCTTTTCCGCTGAAGTCTGCCACTATAAATGTCTCTGAGGGGGATTAGTGAATACCAATTGCCCGCTCTGCTGCCCTCACCACCCACTGCAGTTTCCTCTTGTCCTCTATAGTGCAGCAGTTGAACCAAAGTGTGCAGCAGTAGGTCAGAAGGCTCTTGATGGTGGAGCGTTAGCAGTTTCCTAGCAGTCTCTGGGGTAATTGGGCCTGACGCAGCTTCCTGAGAAAGTACAGCGTTTGTTGTGCTTTCCCTACCTGGTGGAAAATGTTTGTGGACCAGGTAAGGTCAGCCGAGATGTGGACTCCGAGGAACTTAAAGCTTTCTACCTGCTACCCATCAATGTAGAGGGTACAGTGCTCAGATCGCCTTGTTCACCTGAAGTCGATTACCATCTCCTTGGTCTTGGCTATGTTCAGAAGCAGGTTGTTGTTGTCACAACATTGCTTCAGATGCTGAACCTCCTGTCTGTAGGCTGAGTCATCGTTGTTGTCGATCACTCCTATGACAGTGGTGTCATCAGCAAATTTTATAATGGTGTTACTGGCGTGGATTGGAGAACAGTCATGGGTTAAAAGTGAGTATAAGAGGGGAATGAGGACACACCTCTGTGCGACTCCTACGTTCAGAATGAGGGTGGAGGAGGTGTGTCCAGGTGTGTGAGGGTTGTGTGAAGAGCTGTTATTATAGTGTCCTCTGTCAACCTGTTTGCCCTTTATGCAAACTGGTATGGATCAAGGTTTGCAGGGATGGCAGCTTTAATGTGCAACATGATGAGTTTCTCAACGCATTTGGTAATTATGGGTGTTAAAGTTAATGCAGTAGTCATTCAACCACCTCACTGTGTTCTACACCGACGGCTTCACCGTCAGGACCAGCTGCGTTGACTCTGCGCAGTGTGGTTCAGGGTCACCTGATCCAACCCTGACTATATGACTATATGGCAAAAAAGTTTTAAGCCTAATCTTAAAAGCAGAGATAGTATCTGTCTCCCAAATCCAAACTAGAAGCTGGTTTCAAAGAAGAGGGGCCTGAAAATTGAAGGCTCTCCCTCCCATTCTACTTTTAAATACTCCAGGAACAACAAAAGTAAGCCTGCAGTGCGAGAGCCAATTTCTCTAATGGGGTGATATGGTACTATAAGGTCATTAAGATAAGATAGCCCTGATTAGGGCAGCACGGTGGCCCGGTGGTTAGCCCAGTCTGCATGTCAAATAGCAAGGATATTTGACGTGCAGACTGGAGTAGACTGGGATTGGACGACCAACCTTCCGGTTAGTAAGTGACCTGCTCTAAATTCACGGTACTGTTACCTTTAGCAGTGAATCCAAACGACAGTGAGTCTCATTCCCTCGCTCTGAAACCCCCGCTATCGCCATATTTTTCCCTATATGGTAGTATATAAACAAGCATAGTATATAAACAGTGTGCCAGGTAGAAAAGTTTTCCAGTTGGGAGGGGGGAAAAAATGATGCATTTGTGGTGTGTGGGAAAAATAACTAACAGTGAATTATCTGCAGGACAGCTTATGATTTTCCAAGTAAACCATTGTACCTAGAAATATATCGAGTATATCGTACATCCCTACTACTATGCCAGGGCCTTTAAGTCACTAGGCATCAAGGTTCAGTTAATCACCAACCTGCGGGGGAGGAGATTCATCCTTTTCTGCTGCTTCTTTGTCTTGGGAAGTTTTCTGTTAACAGTTAAAGCATAAAGTCACACAACTGATGCAAAAACAAACTTACATCTATATACATCTACATGCATTTGTTTCCTTAACTACTAATATTATTTTATTGTCATGTTAACATGCCACAAGGTTAAGTTACCTTTGCATCAAAACAGCCAGTAGATTGTCCTTCAAGGAGCTGATTTTTGCTTTTTTTACTTTGAGTACATTTCAGAGCCTGTACTTTTTCACTTTTGCTTGAATTAAAATGTTGATTTTTGTAAGCACGGGTATCATTACTTCTGCTCAACCAATGTACCGCAGTGCGGCCACCAACTCTTAAAAATATTTTGCTGCACCTACGTGGTTATATATCGGTCAGTATGCGGTGGCAATTTATGGTGCCTTTATGTGCACCTCGTAAATATATACTCTACACTCCAAAAAGACATAGAATTGTTCTAAAGACTTTCTTGAGTTAATTTTCCTTTGTTGGGATAAACATAACTGTAATCACGTTGCTGTTCCTTTTGTTGCAGTGTTTAATAAAATCCATCCACCCATTCTCTTCCGCTTATCCTTTTCCGGTGTTGTGCCAAAAAGTGATTGTCTGCCAAAAACTGATTTCCGGTATTTGCCAAAAACTGATCGCTCATATTTAAACTGCTATAAATAACTTGTTGGGCTATAATATGTTAAACATATGTCAAATGCATCCCTTATGGATGACATAAAGTCATCTTGAGCCACAAACAACATTCGTGTAACAAGGTAGAAGCCGCAATCACTTTTTGGCAGTGACTTTTATATAACCTTTATTTATGCAGTTAAAAAAAATCTCATTAACATTAAAAATGTCTTTTGTAAGAGTAAGCTGGCCAACAGGACAGCAGAAATGCCAGCAAATATTACAATAGTTCTGTAAAAATATTTTAAGTTCAATTCAATTCAATTCAATTTTATTTATTTAGCGCCAAATCACAACAAAAGTTGCCTCAAGGCGCTTTATATTGTACAATAGATCGCACAATAATAAATACAGAGAAAAACCCAACAATCATATGACCCCCTATGAGCAAGCACTTTGGCGACAGTGGGAAGGAAAAACTTCCTTTTAACAGGAAGAAACCTCCGGCAGAACCAGGCTCAGGGAGGGGCGGCCATCTGCTGCGACCGGTTGGGGTGAGAGAAGGAAAACAGGATAAAGACATGCTGTGGAAGAGAGACAGAGGTTAATAACAGATATGATTCGATGGAGAGAGGTCTATTAACACATAGTGAGTGAGAAAGGTGACTGGAAAGGAAAAACTCAATGCATCATGGGAATCCCCGGCAGCCTACGTCTATTGCAGCATAACTAAGGGAGGATTCAGGGTCACCTGGTCCAGCCCTAACTATATGCTTTAGCAAAAAGGAAAGTTTTAAGCCTAATCTTGAAAGTAGAGATAGTGTCTGTCTCCCGAATCCAAACTGGAAGCTGGTTCCACAGAAGAGGGGATAAGTGGGGATAAAGGACCGGATTGGTTATAATCAGAATCAGAATCAGAATACTTTATTGATCCCTAGGGGAAATTATTTAATACATGTAATACATGTAAGTCAAAGTACAATAACACAGAGTTGTAAAGATACTTGAAAAACAGAAAATTTTTTAATTCTATATGTAACCCCTTTGTAAACCCTGTTCACCGAAGTCTATTTACGAACATACATAAAGATATTACACATAAAAAATACACAGAAACATTGGAAATCAGGTTTTGGCAGACAATCACTTTTTGGCACAACACCTGGTCGCTAAAATCAAAACAATAAATCTCAAAACTAGTCTAATGTTTTATCATCAAATTCCAAAAGATTTCTTTAGTTAACACGTCACCGCCCCCCTTTGTGATAGCCTTCATATTTATTTTGACATATTTTGGTATTTCTAAGAATATAATAACCAATCTGTTGTCAACTGTCAGCTATTAACCCTATATTCTTGTTCATGCTGTCTTCAGGTGGATCCATGGTCATTTTCAAGCTTTCTAGCTGCAGCATTTTGAAATTATTACATCCTAGAAATTACAAGATTTTCCCTATTCACTGCTGCATCAACACAAAAATCCATGCAAATGGAAATCAACTGTGTTAAATAAAGAAATTCGGCAACGTCAAATGAGGCAACGTTCGCAACGTAAATTTTGGAACTAACTATTTTTTATTTTCTATTTTTTAACTATGACTTGCAGTAGTGAAAAGACCGCCAGTGTTCTAGATCAACTGGCGTTTAGATCAACTGGTGTTTAGATCAACTGGCGTTTAGATCAACTGGCGTTTAGATCAACTGGCGTTGGTCGAACAGATGTGTGGCAGTCTTGCGTTTCAGGAGCTGCTACCGACAAACCAGCAAAAAAAACGCCAAATGTGTCATCTGTGACACTTGTGAGGTTATCTCAAACACACTCCGTCAGTCTTGATGCCGTTGAACAACAAATGGTAACAAATGGTAACAAATAAACAATTTACAGCAGTTACACAGTGATTAGTAATAAACAGAGCCAGTGAGAGTGAGTGGATTGAAGAAAGTCAGTGACTCCGGTGTGTCGATTGGTTTGTCATCTGTTTTTGAGTCTGGAGGAGACGTAGAAATCTTCTGTTTTAAATCTAAGTTAGGAAGATTCCTGTTTTAAAACAAGCACCTTTTGTGAGAAATGCAAGAAGTACATCTGCAGAAAGCACACAGTTACATTCTGTTCATCATGTGGACAAAATTGAAAATGTTGAACATTGAAAAACTGAGAACGTTGGGCAAGTTCAAAAGAACTTGCCCAGAAATGTGTTTGTAAGAACGAAAAACCTTTACCAAATTGTTTCTAAAATAGTCATGGAAAGTCTAACTGTTGTATGTCTGTGTTCTACATGTTTATCTAATGGAAAATAAAGTTGCTATTGTCATATTGCAGTTTCTTGACAATTCTGAGTGGATTTACACAGTACGGGTCAAAATGACCCACAACAAAATCAATGTCATTTTTTTGTTTTTCAACATAATACAAGGGTTAATTTCCAAAACGTGCATATGATCTTCAATTTGTAGCAGATCCACTATCACATAGCGGCTGGAGCAGTCTCCAATGGAGGTCAGTCCACTGCTGCCACCTGTGGCCAAGTGCCATAGCCTACTACTAGATTAACTTGTGACACATCTGCACCTGCTGCCATGATCACATTGAATAGAGGCTGAGTGGCTGCACTTACCCCTGGTACATCCAAATCTACCCACAAACATGTTGAAAGATGCAATCCCAGCAATGTGGATTGTCAACACTAAAAACAATCAGTAAGCAAAGACAACAGGGATCAATTTTTTCTGTTTATTTAGCACCCACAACATTTGTAGTCGCCTTCTGCACAGGGGAAGTCCACACACACTGTGTGGTACCACTTTCCGCAGAAGGTGCATTCAATCTGCAAGATTGAATGAGATTGTCAGGGTCATTGTCTGACTGTTTATTACTAATCACCTGCTGTACATTCACAGTAACTGCCATCTCCTTACAAATGTTCATTAGATTAACCACACTTATACAGACTGTATATAACTACCAACTCTCCAGCCATGTTGATGGATTGCCTATATTGGCTGGAAATATTCATTTCCAGAGAAAAGACACAGACAGAAGATGCTTACAGGATGTGATGTGACAGCACCAATGAACTATTGATGTGTCATATTTGTCCAAGGCGTATTTCACTGTTATGGAAAAAGAGAATATTAAAATCATGATGACCAATTGGAGTGGTGATTTCTATGACTTTGTGTATATAATTTGGAATTTTGTACAAATGTAGGCCACAATAAATATATGATATCATTTCATTCTTTTCAAAGGTTTATTTGCATGACGCACAAACAGACACAATTGAAAGGTACAAATGTATTGTGCATGAAACGAATTCAAACGTGGTGCAGATGTGTGTCACAAGTTGATCTGGCTGTGGCACTTGGCCAGAGGTGGCGCTGGCTGACTCGAGTCCATGTTAGTGCACACAAAGTAAACTGCACGCTTTAGTTGTGAAGCAAAAACGCTGAAACCGGAGAAATAAAACGTGCGAGGGGGACGATAACGACGACAAGAGTCTCCCGATCAGTGGCGGTCCTAGCCTGTTTGGCGCCCCGGGCGAACACTCCCTCTGGCACCCCCCACACACATAAAACATATGAAGGATTAAACATTAACATAAAACTGTTGTCGGAACCATACTGAATTTCGCCAGAGAAACACACACGCACACACACACACACATATGAAGAGAGAGAGAGTATGCATTGTATGCAAACAGCTACCAAACAGCCATCATAATTCATCATACAATGAGAACAGGACAAATCAACAATTGACAATGACTAATTAATATTAAAATCTGTAACATAATGTATTGTTTGGAATTTAGTCTGTTACTGTTACTATTTTTACCATTTCTTATTGGAGCAACTGTAATCCACATTATTTCCTTAGGGATTAATAAAGTATGATTCTGATTCTGATTGTTTCAGGATGACCTGCCATTATCCAATCACAGATCTGCTTATCTGTATCTTTTGCTCGTTTCTCCTCCTCTTCTTTTCTCTTTTTTCTAAACTAAGCACTTGATGGCTTGGAACTTTTCTTGTCCATCTTCCATTAGTTTTAATTTTGCACTCCAGTATGAACACAAATCCCCCAACCCGAGGATCACCACAACATAACCTAACAGACCTACACCTTAGTTCACAGATTCACTTTGTCTAAGGTGTATTTCTGGGATTTCACACAACCCAGGATTCAAATCATGAATACATAATGGGCTTGGATTTACATCATTATGAATGAAATGTGCTCTATTTGGAAGCAGCCAGCCCCCCTCCCCTTTCGACGCGTTGTGTGTGAGACTTTAAATCATCAAACTGTAAATTATAAATTTTAAATTGTCATTGATCCCTTTACCCCTAGTCCTAAAGTGTATATTTATTTTCTTACTCTTCTTATATTTATTGTTTGTTTACTTGCACTGCTGTAACTGGAGCTCCGTCGTCTCGTCTCTCTATATACTGTACTGTATGTAGCGGAGATGACAATAAAGTTTACTTTGACTTCAGCAGCAAGCAGGCGCACCGAGGGCTCTCGCGCTCACTTTTCGCGTATTGAATTTGGAAAAAACACCGGTGCAAATTATAAGTCTGTATCATAATGTCTGGTGTTTTCGTGTTTGTTGGTTTGTTTTTATCTTGTTTTATTTTGCGAGTTGATTATTAGATGCTGCTCCAGCCAGCCAGAGAATCCCCCGCCGCCCCGCCCTCTCCTCCCTGTGCCGCAAGCAGCAGGTGCACCTCGCAAACGGAGGGCGCCCTTACTCCCAGCAAATGGGCGATAGAAAACCGATCGGTGCCTATGCCCAGGGGCGGATCTAGAAGGGTGGCATGGGGTGGCAAGTGCCACCCTAAAATGATCCCTTGCCACCCCAAGTGCCACCCCAGTTTTGCATATGACAGTGTTGTTTGTTAAAATAAGATAGCATTAACAGTTTGAGCGTAGTTACAGTCAACAGTGAATATAAATATAAAAACTGAATATATTGCAAAGTGTTCCCCCCCTCCACCATTAACAAATGGTTCAGCCCATAGCAGGGACCGGCTTTTTGCTTGTTTTCAGTAGCAAGTGATGCTTATGATTGTGCCAGAGCACATTTTGAACAACACCATGGTAATTTCAGATTTTACACAGATGGTTGGATGTTACACTCTGGAAATGGAAGGAAGGTGAGTGTTATTAACCCTCTGTGGTCCACGGACACGCTGCACCTCCAAATCACATGACTAATGTAAGATGACATAGCAACAAGCTGCAGCCACGCTGAGTCTCTGTTTCAGCCCACATTAAAAGTTCGGACTTCAAAGTTTTTAAATTTTAATTACAGGCCAGTAAATCCAGAGTTATGATAATATATATAAGCCACGCTTTTTTCTAACTACTGTAGTCACGTTTTTGTCTGTGTGTTTTAAGCGTTTTCTAAGGACAGCGCAAAAACAGTAAAGAAAGGAAAAAAAGGCACCTCTTTCCTATCAGTGGAAAAAATGTACCATGTCGACCAATTAAAAAAAAGTCAACACGTGAGATTTAGTTATTTGGTTGTTTAGGAAGAGGGGAGAGTTTTGGGAGTGACGGTAACGGCAGCGAGACAGAGCGAGCGAGTGAGAGAGGGAGAGTTTTTAGATATGGGAGATTTGTGACGTTTAGTGTGGAGTGTATACTTAGTGTGTTGTGTGGTCTTGTGTAGTTGTTCTGTTGTGTAGTCGTTTTGTTTTGTGTGTCAGTGAGGGCACTAATGAACGTCACTAAGGCACATTGCAGTGTAAACACTGTCACTAAGTAGAAAACCAGCGGAGTGATACACCACCTGTTGTCAGGCCTGCAGGTTTATCCCTGTGCTGTTCTCCTCTGTCGTTTGGTGGACAACCTTTTCTTTACTGGCACACATCATTTGTCGGGCATCTTATTGCGAAACCTGATTGTTCTCTCATTTTAGTTTTAGTAATATTTTTAAATGGTTGTACAAAATGAAGAAAACGGCAGGTGTATTGGCTGCATTTTTAGATAAATAGTTGTATATGTTTACAAAATGTACATTTTATATTTGCATTTCAAGTTATAAAAATTTAGTCAACATGCCTGTGGGTTTTTTTACAGTAAAAAAATACTACTAGGATTTTAAGTTCTTTGTGTGATTTCAGATCAGTAATACTAATGCAGTATGTCAGTGAAAAAAACAGCTAAATTCAGTTGAGCTGAAAAGAATGATACCAAACAAGGCAAGGGGAAAAAAATAAAATGAAACAATCTGAGGGTGAAATACAAACGTAAACTCAAAAGGAGTCAAAAATGGCCGGTTGTATTTCAGACCTCAGTGGGTTAATCCACCAAATCATGAAAAATTAGGTTTAAATTTTTGTTCATGACAGAGCAGATTTCTGACATTTTGTGTAATTTAAGCATGTAACAATGTGATTGTTTTCTAACAAATAACAGTGTGAAACTTAAGTTAGACTTGTGTTTGTAAATGAACCGCCCCATGTTGTGTAGCTTTCTGGATTTTATACTTATTGGGCTACATATTTATTTATCATACAGGCTATACAGTACATAGCATCAAAACTCACATGTTTTATGTAACTAAAGTGTGTAATTATGTGGGCTACAGACAATAATTAAGTTATAGACTATGTTTATATGAAAAACGTGTATACTTAGTGCATTTGAATTATTTTAACCATATGTAACCACCTGCATATGTGTTTGGGGGGGGGGAAAAGGCTTTGATTTTGCCACCCCATTTGATTTCTTTGCCACCCTCATGCCACCCTAAGAAAATTTCTCTAGATCCGCCCCTGCCTATGCCATTCCCAATATGCGCTGGCTGATGTCGGGGCAGCATGAGTACGAGCAATTTTTTTTTTTTTTTTTTTTTTTCCCCATGCCCGTGATGCCGCCCCGGGCAACCGCCCGTGTCGCCCGTATCAAAAACCGCTACTGCTCCCGATCGTTTACTCTTCCTGTCCTGTGAACAACACCGGCGTGGTATTAATTGTTTGCTGTTTTCGCGATCGCGTCGCGCATGAGGATATCACCAGGTAAACTCGCGTCATTTTTAAACATTTTGTTGTTCAACGGCATCAAGACTGACGGAGTGTGTTTGAGATAACCTCACAAGTGTCACAGATGACACATTTGGCGTTTTTTTTGCTGGTTTGTCGGTAGCAGCTCCTGAAACGCAAGACTGCCACACATCTGTTCGACCAACGCCAGTTGATCTAAACGCCAGTTGATCTGGAACGTTGGTTTGAGTGTCGAAATGTTTTCCAGGCAGCTCTACTTAGACTACACGTAGCGTCTGCGTCTCTTCTGCAAATGCCACTGTCTCATAGCTAACAATCATGCAAACTACAAATAAGATAAAATGGAAAATAAGACATACCACCGTCTTATCATTCGTCTCCCGACGACACGTTGTCCAGGAAAGTAGCTTAATGCATGCAGTATGTCGTTTCCTTTTAGGTTTTCAAATTTTCAAACTTGTCCAGTATCATTAAGGACTTGACAGACAGAAACATATGTTTCACACCGACTGTCATTCTTCCGCTTCACTGTCGAGGAGTTTCGTGTTTCAACTTCCGGTAGTACCGACGACAAGCAGTCCAAAACGTTAACTCTTATCTCCTTTTCTTATCCACCTTTCCATGACCTCGATCGAAAAAACATCAAGAAAGCTCAAGGTCGAGGAAAGGTGTGTTGGAAAAATAACAAAGGCTAAGAAGTGCAACGTAAAGAGAATCTGACCAACTAAAGTACGCAATTTCCCTATAGGGCTTTGGAGTTGACATCACGCCGCAATGCATTGTGGGAGCGCGGCGCCATGTTCGGGGTCTACGACTCAAAACGGACACTGTGTTGGAACGACGACGACAAGAATCATGCTTAAAAGCAGCTCCAAAGAAAACGGATGGTATAGAGACCGATTGCGTCCAGAGGCGAAGCAGCGGTACTTGCAGAAATAGCGTACATTGGAAATGTGGACCCGAATGAAACACAGCCGTGGAGTAGAAACCCTGAAGACCAAACCGCTATTGACGTAGCCTGACATATTTTCGTACCTTATCTGTGGAGTCAGCGCTTACAAGTCGTCATTCAAACAAAGGTAAGTCAGCCCAAGTACTGCGTGTGAAATGTGTTTGATTTCCCTGCAAACATTCAGATTAGTGCAGCATAAATTCATTCATGAGGGTGAAATTACAGAGAGAACATGTGGAGGCTGTTAGAGGGATAACATAGTGAGTTCAGTGCATTGATGAGACATTGTCCTGAAGGATTTAGTTATTCTTTATGGTTAAAGAAATTGCAATGATTTATTCATATTTATTATAAATAATTCTAATTATAGATCTTGCTTCAATATTTGTATCTTGTGTCACTAAAAATACATTTGATTTTAGTTTCATACATTGATTAATGACCTGCAGAATCTCCTTATCATATTAAGTGATTCATAATTGTCACTTTATGCTTTCTCCATCTCTAAAGTGATGACATCCTTACATTACATACTTTAGGTTCATTTTCTGCAGGCAGGTTTCTGAGAGAGAACAGGCAGATTTAGAATATAAAATGCAGCGTTCTATAGATGGATGCATAAAGAAATGAAAAATTACATGTATGTGCTAACTTTCTAAACACTGTTACATTTATGATAAAGTAGACAAAACACATTTATGTCGGCCTTGGCTCATAGTTCTTGTCTTTAAATGAACTTTGTCTGTGTGTGTTTCAGGTGCTGCACTCTCAAAGACTGAATGAACCAGCATTGCAGCCATGGGTCACTGTGAGCATCACAGGGAAGGTTGAAGCCGCCCACTGCAGCTGTATGGCCGGAGTCGTGGAGACCTGCAGCCATGTCGCTGCTCTCCTGTTTAATGTAGAAGCAACAGTGCGGATCTGTGGCACAAGGACTGTTACAGATGAACCTGCATACTGGGTTTTGCTGGGTTATGTGACCAAGATACAGTCAGTGGTTGGCCATAAGATAGACTTCTCCTCTTCAGCTGCCCAAAAAAAGGCTCTTGATCAAAACATAAACAGACCATCCGTATTGAAAGGTAAAAGGAGCCGTCCTCAAAAAAGAAAAATCCCACCTGCTACTGTGGAGGAGTTGTCACTGCTGTAATGCCATAATGTTTTATATAGGGGTCTAGATTTATACCTGTAGTGCACTGCCATGTAATTAATTTGCATTTACTGAATATGTACTGACTGAGTACCACTGTTCAAATGTTGAATAAAGAAACAAACAAATTTTTGCCTCTTTTTTTATTATTAAAACCACTTTATAGAACATCACATCAGTTACAATGTAGAATCCATGTCATTTATAGTTTACAAAAGACAAAATGTTTACATAAAATCATGACCGTGTTTACATGATATCACCCACTACTAACATTATTTACTGTATCTTTTGAAAAATAAATACCACTATTTATACAGCACAAGACTTAAGAATATTTAACAGGAGCAAGTTTCATTTTCCCTGGTTTTACTACCACACTGTTCACCAAACGCAGCAAACCTTCACCATCTTATCCAGAAGGGTCACCTCTTCACCCTCACATGGAAGAAGTAATCTGATTGGCATGGTGGTATGTTTGAAGCAGGTCCCTTATGTAGCACTGGAACCCAGTCACGATGTGTTTCATCCATTTCATAGGCTGGTTTGCTGCAATAATGCCAAATAATTAGAAACTCTATAAAGAGAAGGTAGTTCTGCAAAATCACTCAGTAGGATGTTTGTTCTAATTTGCTATGACCTCAGAGCGCATCGAAAATAAAACTAATAGGCTATAAAGAGTGATATGAACATATTTAGAACTTACCGGAATGAAAATGTCTGGAGCACACCAACAGATATTTGGAGATGGAAGAGAACTGGATATCAGCTCGTCTCACAGCTGCTATCCAGGCTAGACGCCTTCGTTTGGTAACATCGATACACGAGCTGCCTCATGTTGCTTCCAGGTTGGGAAAGAATGAAAAGACAAACCCTTTTCAAGCTTATTCTCTTGCCGGTCGTGCGATCACACATTGCAGCCGACCACACAGCAAATACGAACCATGGCTGTTGTGTGTGCCTTCGCTCCCTTTTCACTTGCGCTAGACCCCCAACATGGCGGATCGGGCCAAAACCCTTTCCACGCCCACCCCTGTGTGATGTCGCGTGACGTGATGTCACAGGGGTGGGCGTGGAAAGGATTTTGGCCCGATCCGCCATGTTGGGGGTCTAGCGCAAGTGAAAAGGGAGCGAAGGCACACACAACAGCCATGGTTCGTATTTGCTGTGTGGTCGGCTGCAATGTGTGATCGCACGACCGGCAAGAGAATAAGCTTGAAAAGGGTTTGTCTTTTCATTCTTTCCCAACCTGGAAGCAACATGAGGCAGCTCGTGTATCGATGTTACCAAACGAAGGCGTCTAGCCTGGATAGCAGCTGTGAGACGAGCTGATATCCAGTTCTCTTCCATCTCCAAATATCTGTTGGTGTGCTCCAGACATTTTCATTCCGGTAAGTTCTAAATATGTTCATATCACTCTTTATAGCCTATTAGTTTTATTTTCGATGCACTCTGAGGTCATAGCAAATTAGAACAAACATCCTACTGAGTGATTTTGCAGAACTACCTTCTCTTTATAGAGTTTCTAATTATTTGGCATTATTGCAGCAAACCAGCCTATGAAATGGATGAAACACATCGTGACTGGGTTCCAGCGCTACATAAGGGACCTGCTTCAAACATACCACCATGCCAATCAGATTACTTCTTCCATGTGAGGGTGAAGAGGTGACCCTTCTGGATAAGATGGTGAAGGTTTGCTGCGTTTGGTGAACAGTGTGGTAGTAAAACCAGGGAAAATGAAACTTGCTCCTGTTAAATATTCTTAAGTCTTTTGCTGTATAAATAGTGGGGGTTTTTTTTTCAAAAAGATACAGTAAATAATGTTAGTAGTGGGTGATTTTTATGTAAACATTTTGTCTTTTGTAAACTATAAATGACATGGATTCTACATTGTAACTGATGTGATGTTCTATAAAGTGGTTTTAATAATAAAAAAAAGAGGCAAAAATTTGTTTGTTTCTTTATTCAACTTTTGAACAGTGGTACTCAGTCAGTACATATTCAGTAAATGCAAATTATTTACATGGCAGTGCACTACAGGTATAAATCTAGACCCCTATATAAAACATTATGGCATTATAGCAGTGACAACTCCTCCACAGTAGCAGGTGGGATTTTTCTTTTTTGAGGACGGCTCCTTTTACCTTTCAATACGGATGGTCTGTTTATGTTTTGATCAAGAGCCTTTTTTTGGGCAGCTGAAGAGGAGAAGTCTATCTTATGGCCAACCACTGACTGTATCTTGGTCACATAACCCAGCAAAACCCAGTATGCAGGTTCATCTGTAACAGTCCTTGTGCCACAGATCCGCACTGTTGCTTCTACATTAAACAGGAGAGCAGCGACATGGGTGCAGGTCTCCACGACTCCGGCCATACAGCTGCAGTGGGCGGCTTCAACCTTCCCTGTGATGCTCACAGTGACCCATGGCTGCAATGCTGGTTCATTCAGTCTTTGAGAGTGCAGCACCTGAAACACACACAGACAAAGTTCATTTAAAGACAAGAACTAATGAGCCAAGGCCGACATAAATGTGTTTTGTCTACTTTATCATAAATGTAACAGTGTTTAGAAAGTTAGCACATACATGTAATTTTTCATTTCTTTATGCATCCATCTATAGAACGCTGCATTTTATATTCTAAATCTGCCTGTTCTCTCTCAGAAACCTGCCTGCAGAAAATGAACCTAAAGTATGTAATGTAAGGATGTCATCACTTTAGAGATGGAGAAAGCATAAAGTGACAATTATGAATCACTTAATATGATAAGGAGATTCTGCAGGTCATTAATCAATGTATGAAACTAAAATAAAATGTATTTTTAGTGACACAAGATACAAATATTGAAGCAAGATCTATAATTAGAATTATTTATAATAAATATGAATAAATCATTGCAATTTCTTTGACCATAAAGAATAACTAAATCCTTCAGGACAATGTCACATCAATGCACTGAACTCACTATGTTATCCCTCTAACAGCCTCCACATGTTCTCACTGTAATTTCCCCCTCATGAATGAATTTATGCTGCACTAATCTGAATGTTTGCAGGGAAATCAAACACATTTCACACGCAGTACTTGAGCTGACTTACCTTTGTTTGAATGACGACTTGTAAGCGCTGACTCCACAGATAAGGTACGAAAATATGTCAGGCTACGTCAATAGCGGTTTGGTCTTCAGGGTTTCTACTCCACGGCTGTGTTTCATTCGGGTCCACATTTCCAATGTACGCTATTTCTGCAAGTACCGCTGCTTCGCCTCTGGACGCAATCGGTCTCTATACCATCCGTTTTCTTTGGAGCTGCTTTTAAGCATGATTCTTGTCATCGTCGTTCCAACACAGTGTCCGTTTTGATTCGTAGACCCCGAACATGGCGCCGCGCTCCCACAATGCATTGCGGCGTGACGTCAACTCCAAAGCCCTGCTAGTTTGTACTTGATAAGTTCACTCGGGAGTGTAGACTTCCATGGGAGGACGCAGCTCAGTCATTCTGCGGCGCGGGCATGATGACATCACAGCTCAGCTCCAGTGATTTATTGCAGTGGCTGTAGTTACAATGGAAACACGGGTAACTACTAGAAGTAATTTAAAAACATTCATAGATAGATAGGTATTTCTCTATATATCTATATATCTTGTCTTTAGAACACCTTGCCATTATTCATATTCATGACCATTATTAGTTGTCTTCTAACAGGTAAGAAAAACCTAAAAAAAATTCAGTCTAAATTTTAATTCTAATGAATTCATTCAGCTTCAGTCAATTATATAGAACACGAGTACCGAAAAATAAGGAGAATTTTCAAAAGGGCTCTGTTTTCTGTTGCCTATATTGTAGATGCTGACTTTGCCTCCATATATAAACAGAAAATGAGTACAGTCAGGGGTTGACTAAGCGTGGGGGAAAGAACGCCAGCTGACAAGAATTTCTATTGTGAACTTAATGAGGTTTTCTTTCTGTACAGGCTGTGATCAACTGATTTGTGCTGCTGCTGTTCATTGTGGACTTACATGTCTGAATTTAAAGAGGTGTAAGAAGATGTTTCATGAGCTGTCTTGGCTGATTTCCTTCCCCTACACTGACAGTACACTGTTGCTGTCTTTATACCAGAACGTATAAAGTTGGTATTGAGTGAATCGATCTAAGCATCATCAAATCAGTCTTTGCTACCCTTGATGCAACCTCTTAGCAGGAACACCACAGCTGCTGTACACCAACCCAGCACACTATTCTTTACTTTAAATCCATCACAAGCTAACCTGTTTATCCCAAATGAAAATCATGTTCAGTTTGAAAATGTTTTTCAAAATATGAAAAACTAACTTTTTTTTTTCATATTAACATAACTAAACATCATAGTCAAATCCAATATCTGATTTAAAAATGAGAACTTACATGTAAACTTTAGATTTCCAGTTTATCAAATACCACTGAGCAGTCCTTCCTTTAAATATTACCGCTCGTCTTTCTCTCCTCTCCCGTCTTTCTCTCCTCTCCCATCTTTCTACATCTCTGAGTAAAGTTTGCTTGCACTGTTTTTCTCTCTCTGGGAAGCAGCTCTACCTGAGCTAGCAAACGCAGAGTGCGACAAACTGCACAAAAACAGTTTGTGTGTTTGCTGATATTTGCTAAGCTGATAGAAACATTGCATTTGAAATTATTTGTCATTTAAAAAAATGTTACTCCACTTATGCTCCTTCTGTGGGGCTAGGTAGATGCTGAAATACTGCAACCACAGATTATGAGCATCTGCTCATAACATAACTGTCATGGTCCTGGGTCGTCAGACCCAGCGTTTTGTGTTTACTGTTCCTATTATTATCCTGTGTTCTAGTTTATTCTGATTTTGGTATTTTGTTCAACAGTTCTTAGGGTTTTGGTTCTTAGTGTTTTGTTGTTCCTACCTGTGTGCTTTCCCGATGCGGTGTTCGTGTTCCTGAGTTTGTTTGTAAAACAGTTTGTGATTTCCTGTTTTACTTTGAAGTTCTGTGTCTCGTCATGCCCAATAAGTTCAGCTGTGTGTTCCTCTTGTGTGTTGTTTCCTGATTACCTTGTGTCTGTACTTATAGTGTGCGTCTACCTCTGCTCCTCGTGGATTCATCTGTGTAATTCTGTATAGTCTGGTGTTCTCAGCGTCTCACTGCTCCTCATCCCGTGTGTCTCCATATATTATGATTTCAGGTTTGGTTTCTAGCTTTGCCACACTGTAAATAAAATTCACTCGCATCACCAACACTGTCTGCAACTTCGGTCCTCCTTCAATACATCACACAACTGCTGGCTCAGCAGTGACAATAATGGCCTAATTAACACTCATAACACGAGTGGTAATTAGGCCCACACTGAACACAGATTATTTTTAGGGGCTTGTTCATACCCATATAAACAAGTATGCCTGCCTTTTAGGAGAAAACAAAACAAAACAAAAAACTGATCACAATAATGAGTGGCAACCCAGGAGAAGAAAAAGGTCCCAAATTTTTTTTCATGTATTTATTTATTTTTGTCAACTGGTAAAGTATATGAAACATTGGGACAAAGCAATCTATACTTAGGTTGCCTAGCGAACATGACACTAATGGCGAGGAACATTTACATTAGTGTGCATCATTGTTTGACAGAACTGAAGGTGAAAATATTAAAAGAAATAATTTTTCTTATTTTTACTGAGATATTTTTCAGTTATAAGTATTCCTTATAACGCCTGACTATCCTCAGTTGAAATCAGCAGCACTCCACTCAACTAGAGAGTCTTCCAATGGTTTGCCAGTATCGCTTCAAGGCAGACCAAAGTCTTTTTCCATGGCCCCACAGAAGTCCTCCCATACCTGAGTTCTTGCTCAGCGAATGCCTGTGCCACATTCCACTTGGCCTGACAGTACTCGTGAGCTTCTGCTGAAGTCCCACAGGCTAACCAAGCCCGAAAGGGCTCCTCCTCAAGCTTGATTGATCGCTTCACCTCCAGCTCCTTCCTATCCACCATTTGGTTTAGGGCTTACTACCATGACAGGCACCAACCACCTTACAAATTTAGCTCCTTATAGCAGCCTCATCATTGGAGGTGTGGAACAAAGTCCATTCAGACTCAATGTCACCAGCCTGCCTTGATGTGACTGTTAAATAGCTAATATACCATGGGCAAGCTGTTTTTTGCACAGAAGACCACAAACGGAACACTACATATTCAGATCAGGCAGGCCATTCTTCCCAGTTACACCGCTCCAGGTCTTGTTGTCAATGCCAAGTGAGCATTAAAGTCTCCCAGCAGGACAACAGATTCACCAAATGAAATACCCCTGAGCCCCTGACTCAGTGATTTCAAGAAAGCTGGGTACTCTGAACTGTCATTTGGTGGAATGACATTTTTACTTTGGTGGCATCCAAATCTCATCTCTTCCTTTTGCAGATACTAGCTATGTCAGATAGTGGCCTTCAGCTTGCCCTGCAGCCAATGTTGAAGTGGTGGGAATGAGAATTAGAACTTCCAAGTCTGAGGAGGAGGATGTAGTTCCCACTCCGGGTCAGGGACGAGTTGCTGCCCCAAGCAGAGGAATTAAGGTTTCTTGGGGTCTTGTTCACAAGTAAGGAAAGAGGGGAGTGAGAGATTGATAGACAGATTGGGGTTATGGCTGCAGTAAGCTGCAGAACTGAGCATCTGTGTAGAAATGACCTTTTTCTGAAGGGTGGCTGGCCTCACCCTTAGTGATAGGTGAACAGATTAACTTTCTGAGAGGAGCTTGGAGTAGAATCAGTACTCCTCCAAATTGAAGTGGTTTGAACATCTTGAAGTATGCTTACTTGGCAAGCTGGCTGTGACACAGGACCCACACACAGACACTTCTGGGTTGCTTTTACAGTTGTGCTTTTATTAATGTAACGTTTTTCCCCTGCGGTTTCTGGCACCAGCCAGACGCAGCCACTCTGTCACTCCCAGTTTGTGTCTCGCTCCTTCTCACTGCAACGACATAAGAAAGGTCTCTCTAATCAAACAGTCCTGTGCACCTGTTCCTCCCTACCTCCGTGCCGCCCTGTGAGCTCACTGCGTCATCCCTCCTCTGCAGCAGGCCAAATACCACGCCCCCGGCACAGCGGCATGTCACACCAGGCGGAGGCCCCTTCGCACACCCAGGACACGCCGGAGAGATTACATCTCTTGGCTGGCCTGGGAATGCCTCAGTGTTCCCTGGGATAAGCTGGAGGAGATGCCTGGGGAGAGGGAGGTATGGGCATCCTTGCTTGAGCTCCTAACTCGCAGACCAGGCCTTCAATAAGTGGAAGAAAATAGATGGATCGATGGATGAGCATTTCAAGTATTACCCTTGAATGTTTTGTCAAAAATAAAAAGATATACTGGAACACTGAAATGTGTTTTCTTTTAGTTTTGTTGAAAGAGTGTTTTTAATAGTGTAATCACAAATAAATATAGTATAATTAAAGTACAAGAAAAGTTGTAGAAACAAATTATTTTACCTAGAGATAAATAATCAAGGTGCATATAATGAGAGTTTTATGTTAGACTCCAAGAAAGAAATATAAATATATATATGTTATTTTGAGCAAAGACTACTATTGTAATCTTAATTTTTATACTGAATTGGTTAACACTGTGTTGATACAAATTAATAAATGTAGTTTCTCCTTGTGTAAAAACTTAATTTAATGCAAAGCATTTTTTTCAGTAAAGCCAATATATTTGGGCTAAGAGTCTATAAACCTTTCTAAAAGTCTATAAGGGGTGGCTGTAGCTCAGGAGGTAGAGCAGGTCACCTACTAATCGGAAGGTTGGAGGTTTGATCCCAGGCTCCTCCAGTCTGCATGTCAAGTGTCCTTGGGCAAAATACAAACTCCAAATTGCTCTCCGATGCATCCATCGGAGTATGAATGTGTGTGACTGGGTGAATGTGGCGTGTTGTATAGAGCGCTTTGAGTACTCCGGGAGAGTAGAAAAGCGCTATATAAGAATCAGACCATTTAACCCAAAATATAAGTGTAGCAAACTCAATGTTTACAAGGCAACAGATGAAGAAGAAATTATCCATATAGTGACATCATAAAATTCTGAGAAATTAAATCACTGTGATGGCATTTACATGGATTTCATCAAAAACATAATCAAATGTACTTTGAAACCATTTACCTACTTTTGAAATCTGTCATTACATACTGTCTTATTTCCTTGTGAGACATAGATTGCAAGGGTTGTGCCATATGAAGCTGGAGATGAACATCTCACAAATTAAGGGTCCATCTCTCTACTTCCACAGTCTAAGATACTGAAAAAAAATATTTTATAATAAATTGTATCACTAAACTAAAGCCTTGGTTTGACTACAATAAATTAACACTGAATTTCAGTAAAAAAAAAAAAATTCATAATATTCAGGAATCTTAGAAATTCTATCACTAGGAAATGGATGATAAATAACATAGAATTAGAAAAAGTAGCTGAAATAAAATTCTTGGAGGTGATGATACATCCGAACCTGAATACCCCACATTGTCACAGTCCCTCTGTCCTTACCAGTTAATTCGCCAATCTCTCTTTGCTCTGTTTTGTGGGTGTATTCTGGTTTGGGTGCAGAAGCAGGACTCTCTGGTTTCTCCACACACCTGGTTTAGTCATGTACCTGTTCCTGATGTCCTCATTGCGACCTCTTTTTAAGGGAGTGGCAGCTCTTCATTCCTCCCTGGATTGTTTTTTTTTTTTCAACAATTAGTGCAATCCAGTTCCAAGCCTTGATTTAATGTTTCCACCTACCTGTGAGAGAGATACCCGAGTTTTTCCTGTACTCAGGTTTGCCTGGAGAACCCCCTGTCGCTGAGCGATGAGCAGTCTTTGTTTGGTTTTGAGAGAGAGTCTGGGAATCTCACTACTACTCTTATCATTTTAAAAATGTTATTATTCACCGTAAACAAAAGCACTCTACTTTGAGAGGGAGAGCTGCACGTGAGTCCTACCTCTGCCCAGTTCTTGACACATTATTTAAGTTAAAGGGAAAATATCAAAGTCTCTTGCAATTCTTTATAAAGTTAGGATTTCAGAGATCAAACATGATCATTATATATTTTGTATTGTTCCATCATACTTCTGTGAATGAAATACTGTGTGGAAGTGTGTTGAAACACCTATGACACACACACCCATCCAATATATATTCTGGAAAAAAGAGCAAAAGGGAATCAGAAATCCACATCAAGCGAACCATCAAATCTGCTTTTTATTAAACTATACATTCTTATAATTAAATAATTGTTTTACCTCAGAACTGCACAAATAATTTTTAAAAAACAGCAAACAAATGCCCCACAATATTCAGAACTTAAACAAGACCAAATAATCAGGACCTGAGGGGTATCCTTATGTTTAGCAAGCTGATAGTAAGGACTAAAAAATATATCATAGCATTAAAGCAACTGGAATTAGTGTAACAAATGTGCAGATGAAGTGAACAAGTACATCAACACATAACTTTGCAAATTTGTTAAACAATAAAGTTTTCTGTCTTTATGTCTTCCCTATGTTCCATGTCTGGTTACTTTTGTCTCTGTGCTTCATGTTCCCTCTGTTCCAGAGTCTGTCATGTGTTAACATAAAGCAGTTTCAACCCGGTTCTTTTTTATTCCTTGGGCATCCAGAGACGGCACCGGACTCAGTAGTCATTTCACAAAACCTTTATTCATCTTCAGTTACGCATGCATCTTCTAGAAGGGAAGACGTGCAAGGCCGGTGTCCCTCTGCAGATCTTCACTTCTTTGTTTGTTACAACCAGTTTTATAGAAGTGACCCCATTGTAAAACCCACATGGTGTGTTGTAAACTCTCTGTTTGTGTATGTAAGTGCGAGCACGTGAGTGCCTGTCTATGCGCGTACCTGTGTGTGTATGTGAGTGCACGTGAGTGAGTGTGCGTGTGGGTGTGTGTGAGTCATAACAGAGACGCGCTGTGTGTGTCTCTGTGTATGTGAGTTCCTGCCGGTCATAAAAGTCCATCTCCCCTCACCCAAGCTACACCAAATTCCTCTACAAAACATACAAAACATAGTTAACAGATTACAAGCACTGAGACCCCCACTTTGCATCCACTGGGCCATTGGCCTCTTGTTGTCTTACTTTTACAGCTAAGCATGTGGAGAGTCTCCTGCAAACCTACTTCTAAGTAATGACAATTATGAGCTTTTATTACATTCAGGTACAAGCATCAGCATCAGCATCCCCCAACTGTAGCTTCCTGTCTCCTTTTATGATAGGCAGAAAGACCCCCAGTGTTCATAAATTCCTCTCCCTCTACACAATTACACACACTCTCAGGCCTATAGCTAAACCAAACTGAAACACACAGACAAATCCTTCCCTATTCCTCTGATCTACTGCTGGGCCCTCTCATCTAAGCAAATTTAACACATTATATTCTAATAATTGTTTTATTGTACTCACACATGTTTTCACGTCTCAGTGTCTAGTCTGTGTCTTTGTGAATTGTCCTGTACTTCCTGTTTTACTTTGGTAGTCTGTGTCTTATGTCAGTGTTTCCTGCTTTGCTTCCTGTGGCTCATTATGTCAGATTAATCCCAGCCGTGTCTTCCTCCTGTTGTGCATTCCCCCTTGTTACCTGGTGTGTATATATAGGCTGTATCACAATTCAGGGTCTGCAGCCTTAAAGTACGCAGCCTTAACGGTCCTCAAGGGCCGCGTACTCAAAGACCGCTAAGGCCGGACGTGCGAGGCTTCTGAAATGGGACGGTCTAGCCTTCGTCGCGCTGCCCAGGGTGCCTAGCAACCATGAAACCGCTGGAAACGTGTCATACAGCTTTGTTTGACAGAAATGAAGGAGAACACATTTTGTTCATTTGTTTGTTTGTTTCTACATGAGCTTTGTGTGATTTGATAAGTATCTGAGGCTGAGACCACAGGACTGTAAAACATGATTGTTGGGCTTCATTTCTGTACTGAACAGTCATTTTAAGATTAGTTAGTAAATAACATTTAGCTAATGTTGTTCATGAGACTAAAGTCATCTCACTTTGGTAATGTAAATATAATATGGCCAATATTATAGTTATTATATTAATCATTATTAGTTATTACAGCAGTGAGTTTGAACTCCATGTCAAATACTGAGCTTCAGTAAAGATTCAAGTTGCATTTATTTATATGTCCTATCACCTTAAATCTTCACTCAAAGACAAGTATCTTTGACAGTGTATATATAGATGTATTATATATAAGAGACAAATATTGTTCTTTTAATATGTTGGCATTACTAAATTTGGCTCAGTGCTTACATATATGTGTAAAAAGAAAATGTACGAGGTGTGATAACTGTTTCTCATAGAATGCAGAGTAGACTGATATATTAAATATTCCTGTATTGGGTGAGAAAATCATACCATGTCATAAGTCATACAGAATAGATATCAGAGCCTTAAACAGGCTGACTTCTGCTAAATGGGTCAAACTGGGCAGAAAGTATACAAACACATAACATCCTTATAGAATATGATGTAACACTATAGATCAACTTACCTCAGAATATATAAAGCATATAAACAATTACAGCAATATGATGCAACAAACACACCAGTACTACTAATCCAAAATACTCAAAGCTTCATAGAACTGAAACAAACATTTATTTTTAGGTCCATTCTGCTGCTGATACATACTTTGGTTTCTGAACATTAAACTAGTTACTGCCTTTCACAGTGTTTAACTTGAAGGCCCTGAGTACTTTCTCGCTCACTGAAAACACTGGAATGATATAATTATTTGAACATTACCTAATAAGACTGATTCAGGACAGACAATTAGTTATTTTAAACTTTTCTAGCAGTCCTTCACAAACAGGGAACAGTCTGTCTATTCTCTCATTCTGTCAGCTGGTGCTAGCTCTTCCTCCTCCTCTTCCTCACACACTGCTGAGTTTGTCCTGGTGGATCATCAGGGGTGCAAAGCCTCACAGATGATGTGCAGCAGTGGGTCCCTCAGTCTGTCCTCACTCTGGACACTTGCAGTCGTCACATGTGGAAATCAAATGTGTGATGAGCTGCAGAATTCAAACACAAGTGTAACTTATAAATACATGTTCATACTTTTATTACACAATCAGAGAGAAAGAAAAAGAGAGGGAGTGCAGGACAGACAGACAGGTGACAGTCTCAGGTGTATACACTGCTACAAAACAGCACAAGAGAAGGAGGATTTAGTGTTTGTGTTATTACGAGTGCTAAACAAGAAGAGTTTCCAGATGGTACAGTGGACACATGTGTGACTCCTGTGATTAAAGCATCTTTCTTTCAGCTTAACGAGTGAACCGTCAGCTGTTCAAACACACGTTAAAGTCCGTTTGGCTCGACACCACCGAACAGAGGCAGCAATATAACATAGCTAACATTAACAGTGCAGTGAATCCTGCTTGTGCCGTGATATTCAGGACTGCAAACTGAGCAGCATTCATTGACTTTCAGCTTGTTGTGTTTGTGGATATATGACTGACTTTAATTATCCATAAAATCATCACATTCTCTGTAAGATTAAGGTCAACTATTGAACAGCGTATATTTTAAAATAAAGGCTTTAAAAACCAAGTAAACTCTGAAAGTACAAACATCACTAACGTCACATAACTTTGCCGACATGTGGCCAACAATAATATTTTAATGTTCTTCATTATTAAACATTTGCACATAAATAAGTGACATAATATTCATTACTTACTTTTAAAAGTTTACTCTTTGGCCGCTCCGCTTCCACCATTTTTTCCGGCAAAATTATCCACACCCACCGCCGCGCTATGAAGTCTGGGATATGTTGGGCCACAAAGTCTACACCACCACATCCTTAAAATTCAGGGAAATGAAGGACGCATTTGAGGGCCGCATTTCGAGCAGCCTTCGAATTGGGACAGCCTTCGTTTGCGTCGCTGTGACATAATCGGCCTTAAAATGCGGCCTTTAAGGCTGCAGACCCTGAATTGGGATACAGCCAACGTGTGTGCTGTCCCTTACTGGTCCGTCTGCATGTATCCTCCATGTTGCCTCTGCTTGTGATCCCAGGTGTTTCTTCTGCGTTTCCTCCGAGGTGTTCATTTCTCAGCTTCTCATTCCCGGTATTCAGGTTTTTGTAATATTTTCTGTGTTGCTCACCTTCTTTTGTTAGTTTCATCCCAGTTTTGATTTTGTTAGTATCTTTGTATCTCAAGTTGCCTTCCTGTTCCTTTGTATTTTTACCAGCCACAATAAAGGCTCGTTTTTTTTGTTATCATTCTGTCCTCACCTTGGTGCCTGCATTTGGGTCCACTATCTCATCACACCATGCTGTCTGCCTCACCAGACATGACAGTAAAGACCGACCAGACAATGGACCCAGTGGTATTCAGTCCATCTGAGGAGCTCTGGGAGGAGTGAGTAACAATGACATTTTCCCTTCACCTTCAAAGACATTGACTGTTTGTTCTGGGACAGTGTTCTGTGTGGGGAGTAACACTGAGAATGACCTGGACTGGCAGAACTGTGTTGGGGTGTGCAGTGATGGTGCAGTTTCCATGACTGGCAGGCATCACGGTGTCATTAGGCAGATTCTTGCTCGTACACCAGAAGACAAATGGACCCACTGTTTTCTCCACTGTGAAAGCCTTGAGATGAGATGGCTTTCAAGAAGACTGGTCCTCAAGCGTTTTTTGAACTGACAAATGAGGTCATCTCTTTTGTCACCCAGAAAAAAAATCTCCTCTTGCACATTATTATGCCAACTCAAAGTTCACAGGTAAGCTTGCCTAACTCTGACTTTTTTTCACTGCTGAACCAGCTGAACATCTCACAGGGAGAAATTGCAACATGTTTCTTGTTGCAGACACAGTTGAAGCTTTCAAGAGGAAACTTGCTTTGTGGAATAAGAGGACCCAGGAAAAGAGGATGGACATATTTCCACATCTTGAAAAACTCCCCTCAGGTGAAGATCAGTGACTCTCTGTCAGCACCTCTCACAATTGACAAAGAAATTTCATGAATATTTCCTTGAGGAGCCCAGAGAAGGACACGTGGATTTTTGATCCATTTTCTGTGGATTACACTGAAAATGATGTTGCTTTGCCCTTACATCTGGAATCCCAGCTTCTGGAAGTTTCCACCGGCAGTACTGTAAAGTAGCAGTGGGGCAAACTGGACCTGGGCTCCTTCTGGATTACTGTGTCAAAGGAGTACCCATGTCTGGCACTGAGAGCTGTGAAACTCCTTCTCCCATTCACAGCTACATATCTCTGTTAATCAGGATTTTCCATTGTGGCAACAACCAAGACCAAAGCCCGAAAGGGACTCAGAGCAACACTGGAAGCTACTCTGAGAGTGAGCAACCCATTCCACCTAGACTGGATCTGATCGTGTCTCAGAGGCAGGTTCAAGTGTCTTATTAAGAGCTGAACATAGAAGGGGAGTTGGAGCTTGCCAAAAAAATTGACAATTGTGACTGTTTGTTGTTGTTCATTTGTCTCAAATATAAAGAGTAACCTTTGATTCTGCCAATGAAAATGGGTTTACTGCTGAACCAACTTTCAAATTTGCCCACAGATTGTAAGGCTATATTTTCATTTGCACTTTATTTAAATTTTATAATAGTTTACTTATTTATTCATGTAATTAGATTTTTTTTTAGATTAGATTTTTTTCTCACCACATATTTATCTCATTTCTATTCTGCCCCCCCCCCCCCCCCCCCTTTTTTTTGTCTGTTTTGCTGTAGTAACATTGAATTATTAATTATTTTTGTGTTATTAAGCCTGACTTGAGCCCTTCAATTTCTACTTGCAGTTTAATTTGTTCTGTGAATTGTTATCCTGTTTGGCATTTTGTTTTATGTGGAGGTTCACATACATCAGGAGAGTAAAGCACTCACATAACTTAGTAATGACAACAACATTATCATCCTTCCAGCAGACAATAGGGGCACGGTTTAGCTCAACCAGAAAGACTATCATGAGAAAATTTTGCTGAGTGTGTTTTTTTAAAAAAACAAAAAAACAAAACAAAAAAAAATGGTAAATGGTAAATGGCCTGTATTTGTATAGCGCTTTACTAGTTCCTAAGGACCCCAAAGCGCTTTACTCAACCAGTCATCCACCCATTCACACACACATTCATACACTGGTGATGGTAAGCTACATTGTAGCCACAGCCACCCTGGGGCGCACTGACAGAAAAAAACCCCTATGAACCCCTGAAACGACACCCAGGACGTGGTTACAGGAAGAGGGTGGCAGACTGTCTGAAGCAGTTAGAACAGGGGTCGGCAACCCGCGGCTCCGGAGCCGCATGCGGCTCTTTAGTCCTTATACTGCGGCTCCGCGTGGTTTGGGAAAATAAATTAGAAGTATTTAGCTGAAGTGCATTTTATTTGTGTTTAGTTCTTTTTTTAAAAAAAACTTGTAGTTCTATATTGGAAGACTGTTGTGATTTTGAAATATAAAAATAAAATAATATTTTATTATTTTTTTCATCGCTCAAAATAAGCGTTACACTGGGGAAGCCGGTGTACCCGCCGAAACGCCGTGCATTTATCGAGACTTTCAACCCCAGGTAGGCCAATTATGGATCTTCGGATCTACATTATGTCGGCAGCTGTTCTCCACCGTGAACTATGTTAAAAACAAACACCGCTCATGCCTCACAGATGACAGCTTACAGTCCTGCTTAAAGATGAAAGCCCCGATTTGCAGACGCTGTGAGCAGAGGTTCGGGACCAGAAGTCTCATTGTAAACATATCACGGCAGACCCAACGATGTTTGCATGAACATGCTTTTCAGCATCTCTATATTGACCACTTTTCACACACGGTTGCTGTACGCATACAGCCGGCTGCAGCTTTTCAGCTCACAGCCCGACAACACAACAGCAGAGAGAGCACAGACTTTAAGGCGGCGAGGCGTGATTGCGGGTGCCGCTCAGGTGCGTCCGACTCCCATTCAGCGGCACTGCAGACCACGCCCCGCCACACACATTAACAAGGTAAAATAGATATTTAGGCAGAATTTTGCAAATATCTATTTTTTTTTTTTTTTAGCGGCATAGTGCTTTTTTTCCAATTACTTTTTAAAAGGGTGGTGGCTCACAACAGTTTTTGTTTGCTACATGGATCATTTTAGTTCAGCTGGGTGTCTTTCCTTTTGTTATATTTCTTTAAGAGTTCAAAATGTGTTAATTACATAAATAAAATGTAATTTTCTCTGTAGCACTTCATGGATTTTATAAGCAACACACCTTAGTTGCTCTGTGGATTCTTTTAAAAAGCAGTTAAAAACTTTTCTGTTCAAACAAGCCTATTGTTGATCTACGTATTTTATATTCTTTACATTATTTACATTTGATCTTTTACATTG
The DNA here is from genome assembly GCF_001858045.2 of Oreochromis niloticus. NCBI lineage: Eukaryota > Metazoa > Chordata > Actinopteri > Cichliformes > Cichlidae > Oreochromis > Oreochromis niloticus. Next base: position 4,580,577 of record NC_031979.2, read on the forward strand.
TGTATAATGTCTATTGATTGTATTGTTTATTTTAATATTTGTGTACAGCGCTTTGTGACTGCCTGTCTGTGAAAAGCGCATAATAAATAAACTTTACTTACTTACTTTAGTTGTTCACACAAAGCACAAAGGTAAAAAAACAATATATACAGTGTTATCTTCATTTTAGATTTCAAAAAGTATTTGCGGCTCCCAGTGTTTTCTTTTGCGTGGAAACCGGGTCCAAGTGGCTCTTTGGGTGTTAAAGGTTTCAGACCCCTGAGTTAGAACAAGACAATGCCTCATACCCAGGTAATCTACACCAAGTCTGTACAGTTTACGAAAGATGCATAAACAGGGTGTACCTTTAAGACCAATTGTCTGAGTGATCAACTCGGTCAAAGTTTCTGGCTTCGATTCTCAACCCATTGGTAGGCGGTTCTGATCACCACATCTGGAACACCTTGGATTTTGTTGAGAAGGTGAGAAATGTCATTGTGGATGTAGATGAAACAATGGGCTCATTAGCTGTTACATCTCTCTTTGTGTTCCAGTCACTGAAGCAGTGGAGGTAGTTCGTAAGAGATTACAGGATGACCCCAACCTCAGCAGCAGGACCACTCTCAGCACCAACCAAGTGTGTTTGCTTTTGAACCTGTATCTTAATTCCACCTGTTTCACATACAATGGACAGTACTACAGGTAGTAATATAGGTGTGCCATGGGTTCCCCAGTTTCACCCATTGTGGCCAACTTGTACATGGAAGAAGTGGAAAAGAGGGCTTTGTTATCCTACCCTGGGACACCACAAAGTCATTGGTTCAGGTATGTGGATGATACCTGGGTGAAAATCAACTCTCAGGACGTACCACAATTCACTGATCACATTAACTTGGTGGACCAACACATCAAATTCATTAGGGAGGATATGAAAAGTGGCAGGCTAGCTTTCTTAGACTGTGTGTTACATCGGTAATGGGGGACATTTAAGATAAGACTTTATTGATCCCATGACGGGGAAATTTTTGCGTTGCCTCAGTGTGAGGTAGTCAGACTCGAACGTCAAAGAAGGTGGTAGGGAAGCAGACTCAGCAGACATTTCGGGTTTCTAGAGATGAGCATTTTATTTACAGTGAATTCCATTTAATGTGTAACTTACCAAAACTTCCCCCCCAAAGTAACTCAGTTAACAAAACTCAACAGCACATGGATCTGGTAACATAGCTCACCTCTCCTCTCTCCCCTGAATCTGCCAGAGACTGGCTTTAAATAGAGCCATCAATTTCCCTTCAATTAGCCCAGCCAGTACCACTCACTTGAACTGAGGAATCTAAAACTCTACACAGATGATCAAAAAAAGACAAAACCTCACACTTCTAATTATCACATTTACACAACTAAACAGCTCTATTTACAAAAAAAAAAAGATTCAACAAACCCCTTCAGACCTTGAAACAAACAAAAGGAAGCATTTCTATGGAAAAAGAAACCCCTCCACTTGGTTCGACCTGCTGATGTCATGTGTGACATCATCAGGACTTAAAATGAGGAAGTGCTAGGCGGGCATTTCCCCACACCTGACCCACATGAAGACTGAAAAGAAAGAACAAAGTAAGCATGAACAAATGACTTAATCTGTAACATAATAAAATATAAAGAAACATGTAACTGAGTAGTGATGGGTAGATGAGGCCTCGTGAAGCGTTTCAGCACATTCCTCAAACTGTATCGATACTGTGTCGACACAGTGTTGCTGTTTTGCTCCATACTGACACCTGCTGGACCTTAAATATCATTACAGGCAACTTACTTAAAACTCACAACAGACACTGATTCAATGACCTAGTCATACTTGTACACACTGTAAGGTATTGTACTTTCCATGGAATCATTTTATATCTTTTACATTGCAAATATTGTAGAAATCTTTAAAATATATTGTGAATGACATTAAGTGAAAATTAAAATGAAAGTATTGTGAATGTAGTATAGAATTGAATAGAATAGAATAGAATAATCCTTTAATTGTCCCACAAGGGGAAATTTGGTTGTAACAGCAGCCAGAAAGACACATATACAAACAAACAGTACACAGGACACAGAACAGAAACATACACAATTTTTCTTACATATTTACATTAAGGACAATGGTTACTATAAACAGAGTACTGTACAGTTATTAAATTAAATATAAATAACTACAGATAAGAGGCAAACCAGGTTGTAGTGCGAATCGGTTGATTAACTTATTGCAGTTACAGCGCAGATGTAAACATCTATTACCCATTTAAATGTAATTGACTCAGAGTTTATTATAAATTTCTATTCAGAAAAATAAGTTTATCCATTGTTTTTGCATTCAGTCTATTGCGTTTTTTGACACCATTTCCCCAGCTTTGGAAAACTCACAGGCACAGATGAAGGTGGGGTACACAAAAACTGTAAAGCCAGGTGGAAAAGTTTCTGATAAGATGTCTTCCTATTCCCCCAGTACGTTAAAGGATCCTCTAATCTTGGAATGTTTCTCTCCGATACTCTCCACAATACTAAGGGGTTGGCAGTCCTTTATAATACAATTCAGGACTGCCTGGCCCAGAACAATCTTCATAGATACTTGATTTCAAAATAATAAAACACATATTAATAAAAAAAAAAAAAATGATGATACAGCTGTTCAGTGTCTATATAGGCCGGCCTGTGTTCATTCTCGGTGTGTTTGTCAGCTCATTTTCATGTTTGGCTCTGTAATGCCTAAACACTGTGGAGGTGCTTTTGTTTGTGTAAGAAATGCAGAACAGATGCGACATTTAACCTGCATAAAATGAAATAAATAATTTACACTGCAAGTCACATTGCTGTTTTTCCTGTTCTGATAGATTACACTGAAACAAAGACAGACAAACTATTACCTTATTTGCAGTTAAAAGATCAAAATGATCCCACACAGCAGAAACATTTCTTTTTCTTTCGGGCTCCATTTTGTAACGGAGAGATGTGTATTTTTATTTGTTGTAGAGAGATATGTATTTTTTTTTATCTTTGCGAGAGTACTTTTGTGTGTTTTTTGGTGGCGACTCATTCCGTTGGCAGATGCGGATGTGGTACCTTTTAAACACAGTTTGGCGCGTTGGCAATGAGCGATACAGTAGCTGTATCGATCACGTGACTTTTTCTTAAAGCGACGCACGCACCGATACAGGCTTCGCTGGGTGAGCTTGATACATGCGTCGGTGCGTCAGTGTTGCTGGACCCATCACTATAACTGAGTATTTGCCTTAATTTGCTGAATGTTTGATTTGCCGGCAACCGAACGCTTACACAAACAAACCCGGGATAGTGAGTGCAGCAATGTTACTTGACAAATAGCAAATCATAGCAAATGTACATGTACATGTACATACACACGTACACACTAAATATACATATGTATACATATACATACATATATACCTGCACACGTCCATACACATAGGTCCATTATGCATGAAGTGGTGACCATGGATGTTCACAGTGTCCCGTGACTTATGCCATCATGATTGAGGAGTTATAGAGTCTAACTGCTGTTGGGATGAGTGATCTGCGAAAACGCTCCTTCCTGCAGCGAGGGTGTTTCAGTCTCTGACTGAAGGAGCTGCTCAGCACACTCACAGACTCATGCAGTGGGTGATGTGAGTTGTTCATGATGGATGTCAGCTTTACTAACATCCTCCTCTCACCAACCACCTCCACTGACTCCAGAGGACATCCCAGCACGGAGCTAGACCTCCGCACCAGTTTGTCAATCCTGCTCCTGTTCCTGTCCGTGCATCCACCCCCCCAGCAGGCCAGTGCATAGAAAAAGGCAGATGCTACCACAGTGTCATAGAATGTCCTTAATAGTCCTGCAGTCTCCGAAGGACCTCAGTCTCCTCAGCAGGTGGAGTCGACTCTGGCCCTTCTTATACGGGATGTCTGTATTTGTAGTCCAGTCCAGTTTATTGTTGAGGTGAATACTCAGGTACTTGTAAGAGTCCACTATCTCAATGTCTTTCCCTTGGCTGTTCACCAGTGTTGTAGGGGGTGACTTCCTCCTGAAGTCTATGACCATCTCCTTTGTCTTGTCGGCGTTGATTTGGAGTGTACCATAAACCTACGCATATGGATTAGTATTTACGGTTTGACTTTCATCATTCACTGGAGCACAAACTGGATGCCATCAAGATGCTACAACACAGAGCAAACACCATCTCCACAGACACAGTGGCCAGGGAAGCAGAAGAATATCATATTAAGAAGGCCCTGAGTAAATGTGGTTATCCCAACTGGACATTTGTCAAAGCTGGGAAGGCGCATAAAGAAAGCTCGAGGAGTGAAGTACAACTGCTTCCTAAGGAAAAACCCTTAGTGATCCCTTATGTGTCAGGGGTATTGGAACAGTGGAGATGCTTTTTTTTTTAAAAACAAGACAAAAAACCCCACTTCTCTGTGGCTTTTAAACCCCAAAACATGCCGCGCTAAAAATTTGTGCACCCCACATCTGGAGGCTATAGAGAGCCCAGATGGCATAGTTCCAAAGGTGAAGTTCAAGACCAGTGAAACTGCCTTTGACAAAGGAACACCACTGACAAGGCTGATATCTCTAGAAAGACCTTTTCACAAGGTAGTGACTTTACTTGAGACTGACATGCCTAGAAAACTGGACTCTAATGTTGACATTCATTAGAAAATCACATTGAGACACAATGAATGATTTCGGTGGGACTGTAAGTGTCCCAGAAATGGCTTATGTATAAAAGAGGTTAATATTTGGTTCCAGCAGTTAGAATCTTTTTGCTCATAAATTGCTGTGGACCATATTGTCAAATGTGTTTTATCTTGTGTACAAGACATGTTTATTTTGGCACAAAAAACTATTTTTTGTTGCACTGCTATTATCGCAAGGTTTGGGTGTAATAGACTGTGAGGACTGCGTTTGTAAAACATGCAAAGAATTTCAGTGAGCCATCTGCAGAAGTTTGGTTTATCTACTAGCCGTCCTAGGTATTTGTTATAATTATGATGTAATATTGTGCAAATCTGTAATATATGTTGTTCTAATTATTTTATATCTTAATTTAGAATGCACAAGACTATAGGGTTATTTTTCTAGGACCTCCGAAGTGCAGGCGGCCATGAGTTAATTTTTATTAAAGCAGATGTGTTACTTTTAACTGACTAAAGATCCTAAAGCTTTTGTGTCTAATGTTTGTATTTTTCATGGCGCCTTGAAGAAGCCGTGCCTGTGTTGTCATTTCGGAGCTACACCGAGAATCGGGTTCCCCAACAAACAGAGTAATGTAGTGTCAGGAGGATTGGTTTCCCCCAAAATCATGGCAAACAACTTCTGGCAAGGACTCCGCAGTCTATTTACACCTACAGGCCAGTGGCCACTCATTCAATGATGAGGCTGTAGACATCCTGCGCCGGGAGGAATGTTGGTTTGAGCGGGGAGTCAAGGAGGCTATTTACGTTAAAAGGAAAAAAACATCTCTGATTCGAGGAGGGGGCCTAAGGGTACGTCTTTCACCATCTTACAATGCTGTGATTGCAGCCTTTCCCCAAGTCAAGTCGAGTTTTATTGTCAACCCAACAACATACACTCAAGTATACAATGGGATGAAATATCGTCCTCCTGGATCAAAGGTGCAAACTGTAAAAGTAAAAATGAAAACATTAAAAGACACATATATACAACTATACAGTAATAAGAAAAACTAAGAATAAGTACAACATTATTGTACTTGAAAAGAAATAGAATAAGAAATAGAGTGAGAATAAATAAATAAATACAATAGTACACAGAGTCAAACAGTGCTATAAAAATAGTTTGAGGTGAGAGGAGAGTGTTATGTACAGTGTTATGTAGTGTTATGTAGTCCAAGAAGCGTGTGGAGAAGAGAGTCCAGTTTGGAGGAAGGCAACATGGTGTTCAGGAGCCGGGTTGCTTGGGGGAAAATGCTACACAACTTTGCACAACCTTGCCGACCTGTTGCTGATGCTGCAAAGTTGTCTTCTGGAAGAGGAGTACACAGTTGTTGGGAGGGGTGATGCGGGTCAGCCATGATTAGGGATGGGTATCGTTTAGGTTTTATCCGATACCGGTGCCAAACCGGTACTTTTGAAACGGTGCCGGTGCTTAAACGGTGCTCGAACCGGTGCTTAAAGAATGGAGAACACAAAATTGGTCCAAAAACCTCTCATGTTCAGCTGTTTTTTTGTAAAAAGATAGCAATGTTAGCCTTTTCTGCAGCTATAGGGCATATATGGTCTCACTCTTGGCTGGAAGCAGTGCTTAAACAATGGAAAAAACACAAACTTTGTCCAAAAACCTCTCATGTTTAACTGTTTTCCACTTTTTCTTTGGTCATTTTAGCCTTTTTGGCCAGGGTGAAGGGAGTATCTGCCATCAAACAAGAAGACAGCCGCATGTAACTACGACGGTGTTTGCTAGTTCATCTTACATGCAATGTAATGTAATAATGTGGTTAGCGTACTCAACGTTAATTACACATGAACAACATTAAGCTACTCACGCAGAGGAGAACGGCTGCTGCTGCCATCATCATCCGTCATCATTTCTGCTACACTGGCAGGGCTAGGGGCCAGGACTCTACTCTTCGGGTCTTTGGGGGGATGTTGCTAACTCCGGGTCCGATAACAGGCACCACACCCGCAGTAGATGTGCACGGTGTGAGGTCTCGCTGCAAGCTATCAAACACGGCGCATTTCTCGGCTTAAAAAAAAACGCTATGCGTCGCCAGGTGTTTTATCACATTTGAGGTGTTACCTCCTTTGACAGTATCACAGTATCAGCTTAAAGCACTTGTTGCAGGCTGCTGAGTTTGCATCTTTTGCTGTTAAGTACAGCCAGACTTTTGACCGCTTCGCCTTGGGCATTTTTAATCTGTAGCTCTGCTCTAAAAGAACGTACGTACCTGGCCCCGCCTACTATCCTCGTAAACGTAAAATGATTGGCTAGAATTGGCTCAGGAAAAAAAAAGCACTGAAATAGAGCACCGAAATGTGCGCTGCTTTTCAGTCTGGTTACTACCGTTTATGTCAGAACCGGTGCCATGACACCGGTACCCATCCCTAGCCATGGTGCTAGTGGCTTTACAAATGAGGCGTAAATATCATGTTGACAGGGTAGAGAGCTGCCAGTAATGTGCTCAGTGGTCCACACAGTCCTCTGGAGGCCTTTGTGGTCAGACGCATGGCAGTTTCCATACCAACCCTTGATGCAGCTGGTTAGGATGCTCTCTATGGTGCCTCTGTTTTAAAGCTCAGTTGTTCAAACCTTATGATATAACTATAGCCCAGCCCATGCAGCAGTATATTAATGACTAACCTCGTATTGTGGATGGATTATCTCAGTTTTTCTCCTGACTGAAGTTTGGTCCGTTTACAGCATCCTGCTTCCATCTTAGCAATTCTCTGCAAGTCTGATGATGTGAAAATGATAGAGTCCTGCGCTGGAGCCACTGCTGAAAGACCTTGTCAGCTTGGAGGAGAAGGAACTGTATGTCTCAGCATTAAGTAGAAAAGTTTGAAAACTTCTCCAGTTCTTACATTTGTAGATCTCGTCTGGCTGACCAATCAGAATTTTAGGTGGAGGAAGTAAGAAAAACCCAAAACTAAAGAAGAGCATCAAATGCAAGTCCAGATTATGCAGGAGAACCCTGCATTGACACATGTCTGTGGAGTCAAGAGGTAGTGTCCACTTATTGAGATTCTGAAGTACGTCAGTGTTATTTCTCAGGATAACCACTTGATTCTGCTTCTAGTGCTCAAAGACATAGCTAAGTTTATTCTAAGTCACGTTCACACAAAGTATTTGTTACCTAGACAGTAAAATCCCTAAACCCAGACAGGTTTCTCCAGGTTTTCCCACAGGAAAAACTAATCCCTAAACATTACTACCTTGAGCATTATCAACAGCTGATCAGGGCCTATGGTTCCCTTGTGTTGCTTTGGAACATGTTGTTTGAGGCCAAGCACAGCTTTTTAAAAAACATATTGTTAGGCACACTCACAGCTTTCACAATATTCTGCTTTCACTGTCCATGAAACACCAGTTGATGATGGCATACAACCAGAATGATCTCAGGTGACTGTTGTTGTGACTTGGTGCTATATAAATAAAATTGAATTGAACTGAATTAAAATATTCTTGAATGCACCAGTAAATAGCCAGAAAGTTGAACCTCCAATACTGCAGAGTAAAATGTATGCACCTATTGCATAGAGAACTCTGTTGATAACTGTATGCATCGCGTACAATAACATACCATTATGTGAAAGAAGGAAGGAGGGCAGACATTCCAAGACAGCAAGTGTAATGGTACATGGTAGCATGGTAGCATGTTGGGGAAAAGTGAAGAAAAAAGGAAAAACGTATAATAAGCAGCATCTGGCTGCATTTCAATGATGTTGGAGACTGCAAAGCTGAGTGGAGAATTTATCAAATTAGGAGCTAGATATAGTAAAACTGTTTTTATTTTTAGCCATTTTTCATTGTGGAGGACAAAAGGTTCCAAGCTTGTCTAGGCCTTAAACCTCATGTGAGTTCTCCCTAGTAGTAGCCAATCCATAAAACTGACCCTTTTATGAAAACACAGAATAAAAAATTGCTTCCTTGAAAACGCCTTAATTTACAGTTCAGTATTGAATATTACACATACTCAGACACTCAGACATGACTCAATGTCTGAGTGTCTAAATGAGTCTCAAAGGCCTGCCCAAGCCATTTAAAATTCTTAACTTGTTTGAATTTTGGACTTTTAACTGTATGTTCATCAGTTTCAAAACATTTCCTATTGATAAAACCCCCGTTATGGAAATTCATACTACAAAAAGTACTTAAGCAACAAAACAATTAACCTGTTGAACCCTAATGCCCCAGTATTAGGGCCAAGAGAGAACTTCTGGTTTAACAGGATGTACTGCCAGATTTGTGAATGTTAGACAGAAAGCACTTCGAAACAGTATAGATGGAGGCCTATCTCCCCTCACCACACTCCCTGCCGGTGACTGATGCCCTCAGGGGTCGGTGCGTTGGTGGTTCTTGGTGTCCAGGGCTGGGCGCTCAGGTATGTACCAGCTCACTCCCGGTGGCTACTTGGCGGGGCCTGGCACCTGTTGCTTGGTCAGGCCTCTTCCGGGGCGTGGGGGGCCCTCGGGCCTCCGGCCTCTTGGGCCTGTGGCTCGGTTCACTCTGGCACAGCTGGCTGCCGGCAGAGCCGGCGGGCACGCCAGTGCAGCCCCCTTTGGCTTCTGCTCTGTGGCTACTGGGTGACCCCTCGTCTGGGGATCTCCTCAGCCCTTCCCAGGAGGGTGGCACGGATGCCCCTCCGGTGGTCCTCCTTGGGCTCTCGCACTCTGGGGCCTCTGGATGTCTGGAGCCTGGATCTCCTCCATGCCTGCTTCATGCCCTGGGGGACAGGGCTATGGCTCCCTACACCCTCTAGCAGACCGTTACATGGGGAAACCTTTTGAATACAATACACCTGATCCACACAGGTGTGCACATGGGTGTTCACTGTTCGTAGACATAAACTACACCTTTCTTGGCTGCTACTTCAAAGCACATTGTGCGCTGTCGGTCCTGCGTGCTGCACAGCAACATTCAATATTTAGTATTTACTGCTGTTTACTCTTAGCTAGATTAATGCAATGGTGTTGTGTTTAGTATGTTGCTTTGTTTTTTTTTTGCTTGTTTTCTCTTCTTTTTCTCTCAACAGGTGATCCAGGAGATTTTTTTTTCTCTTTCTCTTTTTAAGTGCCCTTTTTCACTGTCCCTCTTTCCTTCTGTTTTTCTTTTCCTTCCTCGCTTTCTTTCTCCCTTTCCTATCCCCCAGTCATGTCTGTCCCGTCTGTAACAACTGAAAATAAAATAAAATAAATAATAACAACAAAGGTCGATCAAATGGACCAATACGGCAAGGCCTCGATGATCCATTTGGCAAAATAAATCCATTGGGTATCCTTGTTGGTCTTCAGACAGCAATTCTGATGGCTAAAGAACCAAATGGGACAGGCAAAAAAAAAGAAAAAAAGAAACAGTATAGAAAAAAGTGCTGGTGTGAATGAGGCAAGTTGTGTAAAGCGCGTTGAGTGCTCAGAGTAGAAAAGATATAAGAACCAGTCCATTTACCGTAAAAAATCTCTATTTTCTGTCTTACTGACTTGCACCAGTCTACTGCTGTGTACAGTCCTGTCAGCTGCTGTTTTCTTTTCCATATTGACCTGTAACAAAAAAGCCCAATTTCTCCTTTTCAGTACCATAGAAATTTCAACTTTTATAAATTATGTCAAATTATGCCATATAGCAAAACTTGTAACTATGTCTCTAATAAAACCTCTGTAACTTTCCACTATAGATATTTCAGGGGTTTTTTTTTACAGCTCCTTTTTAAAAAAAAAAAAAAAAATCAGTAAACTTAAATTTAAGTCCAAAGAGTCATGCTGACAGATTTCTTTCTTTGTCACAACAGCTTTTCCTTCATCGTGTAGAATCAATGCCAGTAAAACCAAGGAGCTGGTGGTAGACTTCCGCAGGCACAAGCATCCTCCACTGCAACCACTGAACATCCAAGGTATGGACATTGAGGCTGTGGACAGCTACAGGTACCTTGGTGTTCATCTGAACAACAAACTGGACTGGACTCATAACTCAGACGCCCTCTACAGGAAAGGGCAGAGCAGGCTGTACCTGCTGCGGAGACTCAGGTCGTTTGGAGTAGAGGGCCCACTCCTGAAGACCTTCTATGACTCTGTGGTGGCCTCAGCCATCTTTTACGGTGTGGTCTGCTGGGGTGGCAGCATCTCTGCTGGGGACAGGAAGAGACTGAACAGGCTGATCCGAAGGGCCAGCTCTGTTCTAGGATGCCCTCTGGACCCAGTGGAGGTGGTGAGTGACAGGAGAATGGCGGCAAAGCTGTCATCCCTGTTGGACAACATCTCCCACCCCATGCATGAGACTGTGACAGCACTGAGCAGCTCCTTCAGTGGGAGACTGCGGCACCCACGGTGTGGGACGGAGAGATTTCGCAGGTCTTTCCTCCCCACTGCTGTCAGACTCCACAACAAAGACTTTAACTGATCAAACACACACATCCACACATGTGCAATAACACTAAGTGCAATAATCTTCCTGGCATCGTTGTATTTTTTACTCAGTTGTATATAGCATTTGTATTCTATTTTTATCTTATTGTATATTCTATTCTATTTTATTCTACTGTATATAGTATTTTATTTTATTCTATTCTGTACAGTTGTGTACTGTATTTATTCTTATTTTATTTTATTCTAATTTTTGCTTCATAACTTTTGCACTGTCCACTTCCTGCTGTGACAAAACAAATTTCCCACATGTGGGACTAATAAAGGTTATCTTATCTTATCTTATCTTATCTTAGAATAACTGTTAAATATATAACTTATTTACACTGACAGAAAGGAGAGTTTCACTGGTCTGGCCCCTTAAGATCAAAGTGGACTTTGTAAAATGAATTTGACACCCCTGCTCTGGCTGGCTAGAGCGGCATCTAATAACCAGCTTGCAAACTAAAACACAAAAACACCAGACATCATGATATAGACTTATGCAGTAATGTGTTTTCTAAATTCCATTACAAACGCATATGTGTAAAGTGAGCGCAAGGGCCCTCGGCGCATCTGCTTGCTGCTGCTGCTGTGCGGAAGGAAGTCTCACGCACAACCTGTCGAAATAGTAAACAGTAGACAGACAGTAAACATGGATGTGGCTTATTGAATATTTTGGACTGTGTTCAGCATAATATTAATTAGCCATTAAATGGAAGAGGTGTATTGTTGATTTGTCTCCTATTCGCCCAGGGCACCAAACAGGCTAGGACCGCCTCTGGTGGGCAGCGACGTAGAGAAGACTGTACAAAGGCTCCCGCATAAATCTAGATCAGACATAACGGGAAACTGTTTACCTAACTTTGCCCACGCATTTAAACAATAAAGCTGCCTTCCCGGATATTAGCATCTGAATGACTTTAGTTTAAACAAGCATAACTTTGAGTTGTCTCCTTGTGTTTGCTAAAGCAAGACACCAAGGCAACAAACGGTGACGCCAGACATAGCAGCCAGCCAAGACATTTGCTAGCATTCATTCAGGGAGAGCAGCTCATTTTGCAAACATGTACAACGTAGAAAAATTTATTCTGAAGTTCAACCGGAAGCGCTTTTGTGTATCTCGTTAACGGGTGCGCGCACTTTAACGGTGGTAGCACTCGCGCTCCATCCTTTCTGACAGCCTCACAAAGTAGGAATCCATTCTCGTCATGGCGTCTGAAGAGCTCGCCCGAAAGCTGCAATCGCGGCTTTCTGCTACACAGGAGGCCGTTCCGAGGCCCGAACCCGAACAGAGCCCTGTCCGACCCAAACCGCAGGGGTCAGATGCTGCCTGTGGAGATTCATCATCCGAGCTATCCGCTAAACTGACGCGTAGGCTGGACATCAACGAGGGTAACGCTGCACCACGAGCGACCCGGGTCTTCAACCCTTACACCGAGTTCAAAGAGTTCTCCCGCAAGCAGATTAAGGATATGGAGGGGATGTTCAAGCGGTAAGACTGCACCAATTGTTTGTTTTGTCTCTTTAAACATGGCAGTAACGGCTGTTGTTCTCAGTCGCGGAGAATGGGGGCGAAGGAACGTCCACGGCTGGATCATGAGATTAGCCATGGTGCAGGCTGACTGTCATCGTGTCGACTGATTTAGTGCCTCTGTGCAAACACTCCGCACCTTAAACCGGTGTCTTTCTAGCGATATATCGTGCTCACATGGAGGACTTCTTAAGGTCAGTGCCGTCAGTGCCGGGAGACGAAACACTGACGCCGAACATCTCCAAAGATGGCATAAATAAACAATGAGCTTTAGGCACAAAATGCCAGAAAAATAAACGCAATGGAGCTAAAAGCCCGAGTTAGACAAAATAACAGGGGATCATTTAGTGTTGGGACCCTCTGGATCTTGTTGACATCTTAAAATGACACAGATGGATCTGTGGATATTTGAACTCTTATTAAAAAACGTATTTTACCTGTTTTTATTGATCTAGCCTGGCCTACTCCCTCGGGGGATGGATTCGGTTGTTTCCCCCCCCCGTTTTCTTTGGGTTACTTTATTAATTGGCGCCCTGATAATCATATAGGGCAGCACCTAAAATTGGTGTAACTGTCTCATTATTCTTATAAACAATAAAAAATTATCAAAATTTAATTGTATTAACCTAAAGGTTGGTGCAGTATTGTCAATAGAGTCTTGTTTAAATTATTAAAAATGCGATTCAAGGCTCGCAAAATTTCAAAATCTCTGGTAGCCCTTCGGGCAGGCACACTTCAGTTTTTGGTAGCCCCCCAAAAAATTTAAGTAGCTCGAATAAAAAAGAGAGCAATTTTTTAATGTTTTGTTTCCTTTACAATATTATACATTAAAGTATAATATTGTAATGGAAACAAAAATTAATCAGAATGTTGTTAAAATACAAATCACAACAACTGTATAAAAATCACAGTCATCAACTCAAATACTTGGTTCTAATTGAACAGAAATTTCTATGAACTTGCAAGAACTGTGTAGAACATGAATCAGTCAGTGTCAGATCCTGAATCTGAAATTTCCACTGAAGTCAAGGGTAAGGGGTAAGTGGAACCAAGATCTAGGCCATTTGCTTTTTGAAGTTTGCAAAGACTGCTAAATTTTGACAATGGTAGTTCACTCTTTGCAACATAGTACGCTTTTGAAAGATTTTTCAGGACTTCTTCTTGTGCTTGGTTTATTTTTAGTACGTTTTTTGCAATTGCTGTTTGTTCTGGGAAAGATATTGCAGACTGAGCAATAATGCATTTCTTGCATTTCTCATGGGTTCTGATGGGGTCTTTCTTAAAATTACTGGTCCCAGTTACAAAGGCGCTTGTCGACTCAAATGAAATTAAACTCACAACACACCTGGCAGAACATCATGTTATTTAGCTCGTCATATTCCAGCCACAGAAATTCTTTTGTCCATGAAACCAAAAAAGCTGAGCTTTCTTTTTGCCTCATAGTCTGATTTGTCATAACTTTTCCGTTTTGTGGTAGGCTTTTATTTGGCTGCCCCTTCTTCACCCTGACCTGTCTTATTTGGCTCAGCAGAACTAAAATACCGGCGTAATTCCTGCTGCTTTTACACACGTACTTACATAACGGTCAGCGATTCTCTGCGCAATCAACCTCTCACATGTTTAAGCTTGCTGTGGGAGATTTCACTTGTCATGTTTGAATAGTAAGCTAATGAGTGATAAGGCGATGTCAGAGGAATTGGTGCACAATTAATCGTCACTCACCAATCAGTGCTGCCGCTCTCTACACACCGTTTGCGCGATCGCAAAGTGAAGGTGAAACCAAAAAACAAGCACAAATTCAAACGCGATTTCAATATGTCACATATTGCCAGTGGCTCATCGATGCCGATGACATAATTATTCAGCTACATTTTCTAAAGAATGCAAAAGCATTGACATATATTTTCCCTTCCTATGATAGCCCGACGGGCAGGGCTGAGATAGATTTTGGTAGCCCGACTTAGGGCTGTTCGATATAACGATATATATCGGATGACGATAGAAAAACGTCTATCGTTTCATTTTACGCTATCGTTTGTTTCGTGGTGTTGCAAAATAAACTGTTTACGGCAATATTTTTTCATTATTTTGATATATTAATTTCCTAAAGTTCTCTCTTTCTCTTATATTTAATATAACCACACTACAGACGGACAAGCGCTTGTTTTTATGCGTTGTCGTTAGCAACAACGACGGTAAAACCACCTCGTGTCCGCTTGTTTATTTTCCACATAAACCTTTCACAATAAAGCTCAAGATCCTGTTGAGACTTTTCAAAATAAACTGAATCACGTGAAAGATGCAGAGTATTTACGGATGAGAAGCAAAAAAGAGCCGTCAGGTGCTAAAAAATAAACGTTAGCCTCAAACGTTAGAACAGGCTTTTCCCCGCAGCACGCTGTGTAATAAATACTCACAAAGAAAACAGCGGCCGTAACAACTTATGTCTAAAAATGTATCGTTTCATGCATCAGTTAAAACACTCGACTCCAGGTACGCGACGCCCAGCTGGAAACACTTCACACAAGTCGAGCTGCCCGAGATTCACAGAATTTACAGAAAATGTTACATTTTTGTGATTTTATATCGTTATCGGACGATAGATGTCTTAATATCGGGATATGAGATTTTGGTCATATTGCACAGCCCTAGCCCGACTGGAAAAATCGCTAGCCCCGGGACGTCGGGCTAGCGATTTTGCGAGCCCTGCGATTGATTCTGCTCTTGCCACTTTTTTTCCTTTGTTACCCATAGATGGTAAATGACAATAAAGTCACCTATTAGTTTGTGAACTCTTGTTCTAAAGTTTAGAACTCAGTATCTCTACCATGTCATGACGTTTTGAAAACAATAAAGGAGTGGATCTGTCTATGACAGGGGTCGGCAACCCTGGGCACGCTTGACCGAAGGGTTAACTGATGGCACGACCATAGCTGGACTGGCCATCGGGCATTTGCCCGGTGGGCCGATGGTGATTTTTCATTTTTATGGGCCGATGATTTTATTTTTTTTATTTATTTTTTGTAACGGTATAAAGAATGAAAGGTGGTGGATTGGCCAGATGCTGGTCAATGTGTAAAAATAACTCAGTTGTTTGGTGGTGGCTATGGCGGAGCTTCCACAGAGGCCAGCAGGTGGATGAGGGAAAGAGGAGGCAGGAGGAGGAGAGACCTGAGGCGGCCGCTGGTCCGAGTGTCAGGTGAACTGAATTTCAGGTAAGAAGTTATGATCTGCAGTCTATCTGGGTCAGATATAAATCAAGTTCAGGTGTAGTTTATTTTCGTTGTGCTGAATTTTTACAGTCAGTTAGAATAATTCGTACTGCGTACTAGCTAGCATGATGGAGTTTCTATACAGCTGGGTGGGTGCTATGATGTTACTGATAGTGAACTTTATTTTATTCATAAGGTTAGTTAGTAGAGTTGTCAACCGTCCTGTAAAAAATGGAATCGTCCTGTATTCAGAGAAAATATTACGCGTTTCGTATTGAGCCGAAAAGGAACACAGTTTGTCCCGTACTTCAGGACAAAGGCTAAGGACTTTCTGGACTTAGTGAACTCTTTTAATTTTGTTCAGTCTGTTAAAGGTGCCACTCAAGAACGTGGTCACACACTGGACTTGGTTTTATCACATGGTTTATCTGTCCATAACGTACTCGTCGAGGATGCGGTGTTCTCTGACCATATGCCTATTTTATGTGATATTGTTCCTTTTAATCCTGTTGTTAAACAGGCTGTACCTGCTCGATGTTATCGTGCTTTTGGCTCAGATACCGCCGAGCGGTTTTCCATATTGTTTGACCAATTTATTTCTTATCCTCCTGAGTTGTCCACCTCAGATGGATTAGTTTCGTATTTGGATTCTGCTTGTAAATCTGTCCTTGACGTTGTTGCTCCTTTTATATTCAGACAATGCAAGCCTAAGGCTAGTCCTTGGCTAACTGATTTTACCAGAGCCACTAGAAAAGAATGTAGAAGATGTGAAAGACGGTGGAAAAAAGATAGGCTGTGTGTCTCTATGGAAGCTCTTAAGACTAGCTGGAAAGTCTATCAGAGAGCAGTAAAGGCTGCCAAGCACTCCAATTTTTCTCAACTTATTGCTGCCAGCTCGCATAACCCTCGTGTTCTATATAACACTATAAATTCTGTAATTAATCCGGAAGGCAATATTCTTTTGCACTCTTCTGCGGTTATGTGCAATAAGTTTCTTAATTATTTTGTGGACAAGGTTGCTAGTTTGAGACCCCCGACTCTACCTACTGCTGACCCAGCCATGCATGGTTCTTGCTCAAGTCTGTTCTCTGCTTTTCTACCAATTGTTTTATCTGACTTAGAGAAACTTGTGTTGAAAGCTAAACCGTGTGGCTCTCCTAATGACGTTGTTCCTCCCCGTTTTCTTAAAAAGGTATTTCCTATCATTGGACCACACATTCTGAACATTATTAATACTAGTCTTTTGTCTGGTCAAGTACCTAGGGAATTTAAGCATGCAGTCATACATCCTTTACTTAAGAAACCGGGCTTAGACAGTTCAGTCATATCCAATTTTAGACCCATCTCTAAGCTTCCCTTTCTTAGTAAGATTCTGGAAAGGATTGTTTATACTTAGTTGATGGACTACTTGAATGACTTTAATTTGTCAGAAATCTTTCAGTCCGGCTTTAAGCCATTTCACAGTACGGAGACAGCCCTCGTAAAAGTTATGAATGACATCCTGATAGCCACAGACCATGGTAAATATGCAGTGCTGGTCTTGTTGGACATGACCGCTGCATTTGACACAGTGGATCATGATTTGTTGATCTCCCGCTTACAGCACTGTGTGGGAATTTCTGGTTTGGCACTTTTGTGGTTAAAGTCCTATCTCTTAAATAGGACCTTTTGTGTTAAGTTGGGGTCGGCTTCATCCTCTGTGGCCCCTCTGCTTTGGGGTGTGCCACAGGGATCTATTCTTGGGCCGTTATTGTTTTCATTGTACCTTTTGCCTCTTGGCGCGATTTTCCGGAAACATGGAGTGCCATTCCATCTATACGCAGATGACTGCCAGCTCTACTTACCCTTTAGTCTTTCTGATAGTCTCCCAACTCGACCTCTGCTTGACTGCCTTACTGATGTCAAAGCATGGATGGCAAAAAACTTTTTAAATGATCGGAAGACAGAAGCAATTTTATTTGGCCCAAATCGTTCTTCTCATACTCCGGATGTTGATCTTGCAGCTTTAACTTCCCAACTAAAGAGTTTGATCACAAATCTCGGAGTTAAAATTGATTCTGCACTTACCTTTGATGACCATGTAAACGGGGTGGTAAAATCAGCATTTTATCACCTCAGACGTTTATCAAAGGTTAAGCCCTTTCTTTCCAAGCGTGACTTGGAAAGTGTTATTCATGCCTTTATTACCTCACGTTTAGATTATTGTAATTCTCTTTTAATAGGGGTTGGGCAGGGCACTTTGTCACGCTTGCAATTAGTGCAAAATGCTGCGGCACGATTTTTAACTGGCAGAAGAAAATTTGATCACATCACTCCGATATTGGCCTCTCTACACTGGCTTCCAATTGAATTTAGGATCCATTTTAAAGTCTTTTTATTGGTTTTTAAATCTCTAAATGGTCTGGCACCTGTTTATTTGGCTGACTTGTTGAAGCCCCACGTCCCCACTCGTTCCCTTCAGTCAGCTGAGCAGTTGCTGCTTTCTGTCCCAAAGTCACGGCGGAAACTTAGAGGAGACAGAGCGTTCTCTGTTGCAGCGCCGATGCTTTGGAATAACCTTCCTCTCCATATTAGACAGGCTACATCAGTGCCAGTTTTTAAGTCTTTATTAAAAACCTATTTTTATTCCTTGGCTTTTAACTCTGTGGGTAACTGATTTTTTTTATTTTTATTTTTTATTCTTTTATTTTTTTATTTTTTTTATTTTTTTATTACAATGTGCATATTAGTATTGTACAGCACTTTGGTCTACCAGGTGTGTTTTTAAAGTGCTATATAAATAAATGATGATGATGATGACAAAGGGGCGATCGTGGCTCAAGAGTTGGGAGTTCGCCTTGTAATCGGAAGGTTGCCGGTTCGATCCCCGGCTTGGACAGTCTCGTTCGTTGTGTCCTTGGGCAAGACACTTCACCCGTTGCCTACTTGTGGTGGTCAGAGGGCCCGGTGGCGCCAGTGTCCGGCAGCCTCGCCTCTGTCAGTGTGCCCCAGGGTGGCTGTGGCTACAATGTAGCTTGCCATCACCAGTGTGTGAATGGGTGGATGACTGGTTGTGTAAAGCGCTTTGGGGTCCTTAGGGACTAGAAAGCGCTATACAAATACAGGCCATTTACCATTTACCATTTCAGGTAGAATGAAAAAAGACACAAAGCTGGAGTTATTCTGTGTCTTTATGCTGCACAGCTGTTTCTTCCTCTCTCATTCTCTCCCCTTCCCTCTCCTGTTGCTACTTCAATCATGAAACTGATCAATGATCACCTGATCGGTTTTTCTCTCGTTTGTTTATCGCCCACTTTGCGCCAGAAAGAGGAAACCAGCGGATGTCGCGCTAAACAACATCAGCACGTTTAAGCTTGATCAGCTGTTGTTAGAATTTATTTAATTTTTTTTTTTGCCTGTCCCGTTTGGCTCTTTTGCCATCAGAATTATTGTCTAAAGGCGAAGAAAGATGCCCAACGGATTTACTTTACCAAATGGACCATCCCAGCCTTGCCGTAATGGTCTGTTTGATTCACCTTTTATTGTTTATTTTATTTTCACTTGTTGAATACGGGACAGACTTTACTGGGGGAAAGAAAGGGGAGAAAGGGCCTTGAAGCGCCTTGAGGCGACATTTGTTGTGATTTGGCGCTATATAAATAAAATTGAATTGAATTGAAAAAAATTGAATTGAATAGAAAGAAAGAGGGAAAGAAAAACAGCTGAGAAGAGGGACGGGGAAAAATGGCAAAAAGCAAAAACCAACAGAATAAGCCGACAAAAAATACATATATTGATCACCTGGATCACCTGTTGAGAAAGAAAAGAGAAAACAAGCAGAAGAAAACCAGAGTAATAGAATAAACAACATCATAATGATATATGGGAATATGACAGTAAATACTAAATGTTAAACATTATTGTGCAGCACGTAAGATCGACAGCGCACAGTGTGCTTTGAGGTAGGAGCCAAAAAGGGTGTAGTTTGTGTGTGTGATCACCCGTGTGTACACCTGTGAGCATGGACGCGCTTGTTTTTTTTTTTTTTTTTTTTTAAAGGTTCCTTCATGTAATGATCTGCTAGAGGGTGTGGGGGGGGCACTGCCCCGTCCTCCAGGGCATGAAGCAGGTATGGAGGAGATCAAAACTCCAGACATCCTGAGGCCCCCAGAACACAAGAGACCAAGGAAGACCAACAGAGGGGCAGCTGCGCCACTATCCCAGAAAGAGCTGAGGAGAGTCCCAGATGAGGGGTCACTCAGCAGCTGCGGAGCAGAAGCCAGGGGGGTTGCAGTGACGTGCCCGTGAGCTCCGCCGGCAGCCAGCTGTGCCTGAGTGACTGAGCCCCAGGCCGAGAGGCCGAGGGCACCCCACCTCCGAAGTGGCCCGAGCGAGCCCCAGGCTCCAGGCCCCGATAAGCAGCCGCCAAGGAGTGAGCCGGTGTGTACCTGGGCGCCCATCCCCGGACACAAAGAACCACCAACGCACCGATGTCTGAGGGCGTCTCCCACCGGCAGGGGAAGTGGTGGGGGGGAGATAGGCCTCCAAACCTTGGAGGGCCTGAGATGTCCCCAGAGAGGTGGCGTCTGATACCCAACCTGACATATAGACACAGACATACAGGCACACACAGATACAAACATCCATTCCCACCCTCATGCTCTCAAATGCAATTACTCCACACTCAACCAACGTGGAGACAGACATAAAGAGACGCTGTACACAAAATCACACTCCCCAAGCGTACTCTAAGAACTGGGTCTAGGTACCCCTGCCCCTGGAGGGGGAAACAGCACCCAGACCCAGGTGGTGTTACCCTTTTCCCTGCGGTGGGGAGAAGCAGACCGCCCCGACTCCGCAGCGGCAGGGAGGCCCCACATTCCAGACCCCAGTCGGACGGCCAACTCCTCCTCCTAGCCCCCCCGCTCCAACAGGCCGCAGAGAACGGGGGTGTGAGAAGACTCCAAACCTCCCTCCACCCGCTCATATGTAGTGTTGATGTGTGTGTGTTCTAAGGTGCATTTAAAACCCAGGAGGGCATGAAGCTACCTACCAGAGAGCAGCAGGTAAGCACATAGCCCCTCCTGCTAGCCCTCAATGTCTACGTGTATTTAAAATTGAGAGGTGGGCAACGACGCCAGGGGTGAGGTGTACACCCTGATAGTAATTTGAATTCTATGTAGCGTGCCCACCCCCAAGATCCTATATATGTGTGTAATGAGAGTGTGAGTAATGTGAATGTCTAAGTTGTAGGATAAAATTGAGGCAGAGGCAGCCAGAAGGGGACGCGGGGGGGGGGATGCCTCCTCTGCACCCTGGTGACACACCCCTACCCCAAGGCCCTGCATGTGTGGGTGATTGTGGTGGAGCAGGAAGAGGGAGGCAGCTGGAGATGGGGAGGGAAGGAAGGGAGGGGCAAGTGATCCCTCCCTGGGGCCAGCTCCCCCGCTGACCCCAGTAAGCACCCCCATACCCCACGACCCGCCAGGGAAAGGGGGCCCAGGCCCATCTGGACCGGGGCCCAGTGCAGCAGCACAGCCCGGCCCCACAGAGCCCGGGACAGTCCACCTGACCCCACCACAGAGAAAACTGCACCCACCCCATCATCCACTCATCTTCCAGACTACACAAGACAATAGACGCCCAGGCTGAGATCTTCCTCCACCTCTTCTGTATCTCCCCCTCCTGCAGAGTGAGTTCCTGAAGAAAGGAGAGCTCCTGCAAGGTGTAACAACCTCCCCCACCAGTTGAAGAGCCCCCCAAGTGGCTCGATGCACCAGCGGCACCCTGCGCCAGGGCTGGGCCCCCATATACCCACCCGCCCACAACCCCGGCAACACACCAACCAGGACCCAAGCCCCCGAGGCCCGGCTAGGGTCCCAGCCCAGAGACAGAGGGCCCCAGAACCTCACGCCCGTCCCGGACCCACCCAGGGGCAGCCAGGCTACCAGGTCAGTAACCCACGTCTGTCAGCACAGACCCTCCCCTAGCCCCGCTGCTCACAGCCACGAGGAAACCGTCACCCAAGAGCCAACAGAGCCCTTAATAGGCCATGACCGCTACCCCCGGTTGAGCCCCCCAAGGAAGATGCTCCTGGGGAACCGCCCGACACCCTAAGCCCGTCCCTGCCCCCACACCGACTAGAGGATGGAGCTGATCAAAGTAGCCCAGAGCAATTGGTCTGATGTGGTGGCAGAGGCTGTATCAAGACTAATGTAATCTAATAGATAATTTCTATATTGGTTAGAATTAAGATTATTTTTATTTTTCCAGTTCATGAGGACTGTTTTCTTGGCTATGCATAGGGCAGTGAAAACCATATGGGCTATATTCTTTTCTGTAGTGACATTATCTAAGCTGCCCAACAAACACACTAAAGGGGAAGTTGGAATGTTACATTTCAGACACTTTGACAAGTCTTCACATATCTCGCGCCAAAACTTCTGAACTGGTGGACAGAACCAAAGAGCGTGGATATAATTGTCCGGTGAATTGGTTTGGCAGTGTGAGCAGTTGTTGGTAGATGTAAAGCCCATCTTGAACATCCGATGACCTGTATAGTGCACTCTATGTAGTATTTTGTATTGAATTAATTGAAGACTGGGATTTCTAATTAGATGAAAGGTTTTTAAGCAAATCTGAGACCAGAAGTTTTGGTCTAAGTTAACTGATAAATCCGCTTCCCATTTTGCAATAGGAAGTGATATTGATTCATCTGTTTTAGAAAGCATTCTGTATATTTTGGATAGTAATTTGGGGGTTTTAAGAGTAAGAAATTGAACTGCACTTGGTGGTGTTTGTAGTTCAACTTGACCCGGTTTAAATTTCTTTTTTACTATGGATTTAATTTGTTGATATTCTAAAAATCTTTTCTTGTTGATCCTATGTTGTATAACTAATCTGTCAAATGAAATAAATTCTGTTCCTTCTAGTTAGGGCTGCCACGATTAGTCGACTAGTCACGATTACGTCGACTATTAAAATCGTCGACGACTAATTTAATAGTCGACGCGTCGTTTGAAGCTTTGTAAGATCCCAAAAGACGCAGGAATAAGTAGTAGTATTTAAGAGTGTAATAACGGACTGAAACAGAAGATGGCAGCACTGCATGTGTAAGGATGCCAGCTGCCGTTAAACCGCGAAGAAGAAGAAGCTGTGTCCCAGAATTCATAGCGCGGCCCAGCGCAGTTGTCAACAATGGCGGCACCTAGTTAGTTTTAATATTACTCTTATTATTTTTTTTGGGTCACAAAATAAAGTTTAACATATTTTCAGGCCAGAATGTAGCTGTTTAACCTCAAATATCTGCTCAGTTTATCAAGACACCACGTATTTTCAAAAGCACGCCGACGTTTTCGGAGACGTCTGTTACCCACCAGCTCGATAGTTAGCCAGGGTTCAAGGCTCACTAGAGCCTGTGAGAACACCGGACTCCCGGCAAATCGTTTTCAAACCCACCGCTGTCTTTCGCTACTCAGGTTAAACATGTAATATAAGTCACTTAGATAACTTAAAAATGTTATTGTTTGGCTTTTTTTTAGTATTTTATTTGTTCCTGAGTAAATCGGTTTGGCTGAGAAAAGTTATAGTTTTTACACAGCTGAATAAACGTCAAGCAGACAACTGATTATCAGAAGTGTGAGATGCTTGAGAGTATACTCTGGTGTCCTGTTAAATTTTAGATAGCAAGGAGCAGACGGCTGAGTTTATTAAACTCCACCGAAACAATCTGCAAATGTCATTAAAATTTAATAAACTATCATCTTGTCTTTATTTTTAGTTAGCACATACCTTAAACACTTCAAGCTGTAAGCTAATGATAGTTATATAAGAGCAGATGCATGCTGGTGCAATAAACTGTACGTTTTACGTCCAATGGATGCATGATCTGATTAGTCGACGAATCGCAGAAATAATCGGTGACTAGTCGACTATCAAAATAATCGTTTGTGGCAGCCCTACTTCTAGTATATCTTCTAAATATATAATTCCTTTACCACTCCAATCTGAAAAGTTTATCATATTATTGTTTTGTAATATGTCAGGGTTGTTCCAGATAGGTGTACGTTTGCATGGGATTAATGAAGACTCTGTCAACTTCAGAAACTCCCACCATGCTGTCAGAGAAGAGCTGATGTTGATGCTTTTGAAGCATTCATGTCGTTGGATGTTTGAGCTGATAAATGGTAGATCTGAAATCTCTAGATTATTGGAAAGTGCTTGTTCTACATCTAGCCAAGGTTCATCTAAGAGGGTATGTTTTAGCCATCCTGAGATAAACTGAAGCCTGTTGGCTAAGAAGTAGTGCTGAAAGTTAGGTAGTTCTAATCCTCCTTTATCCTTGGTCTTTTGTAGTGTTTTTAAGCTTATACGTGGTGGCTTATTTTTCCAAAGGAATTTGGACATATGTGAATCTAGAGATCTGAACCAATCTTGCGGCGGTTTAGTGGGGATCATTGAGAATAAATAATTTATTTTTGGTAAGACCATCATTTTTATAGCGGCAACCCTTCCCATGAGTGATATGGGTAGACATTTCCACCTAGCCAGATCGCCTTCTACTTTCTTTAAAAGTGGGATATGGTTTAATTTAGTTAGATCTGCAAGCTTGGGAGAAACATTAATACCTAAATATTTTATATTTCCCGATTGCAGTGGAGAAGAAGAGGAATTATGGAAGGAGCAATTAATCGGAAGGACTGTAGATTTTGACCAGTTAATTGAGTAATCTGAAATTTTTACAAACGAGTTTATCAATTCAATCACCCCAGAGATATTGGTTTGTGAATTTTGGAGAAACAGTAACACATCATCCGCATAAAGGCTGATTTTATGTTCCACATTCTTGCATTTTATGCCCTTAATTACGGAATTTTGTCTAATTGCTGCTGCTAGTGGTTCGATAAAAATTGCAAACAGTGAAGGGGAGAGTGGGCATCCCTGCCTGGTGCCCCTTAGGAGACAGAAGCTGGAGGATGTCTGGTCATTCATTCTGACACAGGCTGTTGGGGAATTATATAATATTTTTAACCAGTTGATGAAAGAAGATCCAAAACCAAATTTGTGTAAAGTTGCAAATAGAAATTTCCAGTTAACTCTGTCAAACGCTTTTTCTGCATCCAAAGATAATATTGTAGTTTCAAGGTTTTTACTGTATGAGTAGTCTATCAAATTAAGTAATCTACGTGTATTTGTTGGTGAGTGCCTACCTTTTATGAAACCAGTTTGGTCAGGATGAATTAAGAGGGGGGTTATTTTCTCTAGTCTCTTCGAGAGAGCTTTGCAGATTATTTTGAGGTCTACATTTATAAGGGATATTGGACGATAGCTTGAGGGATATACAGGGTCTTTGCCTGGTTTTAGCAGGAGATTAATGTTTGCAGAATTCATATTTGATGGAAGTCTGCCATTTTCTTTGATTTCCAACAACATTCTGTAAAAAACTGGTGCTAGAATCGTCCAGAATTCTTTGTAGAATTCTGCAGGAAAGCCGTCTGGACCTGGAGCCTTATTATTGGGCATACTTATCAGGGCTTCCTGGAGTTCACCTGATGTCAGTGGCGAATCCAGTGCAATTGCTTGAGAGTCTAATAATTTTGGGAGAGTTATGTTGTCTAAAAACTGATCAATTTCCTTTTTAGATGGGTTTATTTGTGGTGAATACAACATTTTATAGAAATACCTGAAAATGTTGTTCATTTGTTTTGGTTCATATATTGTGTTCCCAGATGAATCTTGAACAGCACATATAGTTGTTTTTTCCTTATTTATTTTTAGCTGGTTTGCTAGAAATTGACCGGATTTATTACTATGTTCATAATTTTGTAAGCGTAGTCTTTGTACTAAGAATTTTGTTTTTTTTATCAATTATCTCATTTAATTCTAGTTTTGTTTTGCGTATTTTGTTCAATGTTTCCTGATCTTGGTGGGACGCGTAGGCTTCTTCTAGTGATTTGATGTTTTTTTCTAATTCCTGAATATTTTTGTTTTCTTTTTTCTTTTTATGTGATGAGAAAGAAATTATTTTACCTCTCATCACAGCTTTCCCTGCTTCCCATAAAACAGAAGCTGATATTCCGGGAGTGTCATTAAAGTCTAAATATGAAGTCCACTCTTTTTTAAAATATTTAATAAAGTCTTCATCTTTAAGCAGTGATGTATTAAATCTCCAGTTTTTACTTGGCGTAGTATTATTCTTGTGCATTAGTGTTAAAGATACAGGAGCATGATCGCTGACAGCTATGGGGTGAATCTCAGTGTCTGAAATGTCACTCAGCAGTGAGCTGCTGACCAAAAAATGATCCAGACGAGAGTAGGAGCGATGCACGTGAGAAAAAAGTATATTCCTTACTGGTGGGGTGAAGGGAGCGCCATGCATCGCAAAGACCAAAGTCGCTCATATACTGTTTGATTATATTTGTGGACTGCCAATTACGCTGATTTCCTGCTGTATTGAGCCTATCCATTTCTTCATTTAGTCCAAGGTTGAGGTCACCTCCAAGAACAAGTGTGCCATCTAAGTGTTCAGAGAGTGCACTGAAAAAACCGTGAAAGAATGAGGGATCATCAACATTTGGACCATATACACTTACTATACATAGCTTTTTATCAAGTATAGATAGTTTAATGATTAAAAATCTGCCCTCTGGATCTATAACTGTATCAAGTACTATGAAATTATTTTTTTTATGGATTAAAATTGCTACTCCCCTTTGTCTAGAATTATAACAAGCTGAGAACACATTAGGAAACTCAGGTGTTTTAAGTTCATTCGAACCTCTAAGAGGTCTGTGGGTCTCTTGTAAAAGGACAACATCTGCCTGTATTTTTTTAAGTTTTAAGTTAAATATTTTTAACCTCTTTTCTCTGGAGCCAGCTCCATTTACATTCCATGAGACGAATCTTAGTGCACCCATAGATGTCTGTGTATAACTAGGGGTGTATGCTGTGTGTGCCGCTTAGACAGGTGGAGAGAAAACATCACTTGTTCATAAATAAAGAGAAGGAGAGAGAGAAAGAATATGTGGCGAGATGCTCCCTGAGTCTGGCTATGTGTTTGCATATTTACTACTATGAGTTCGCTTGGCTTAAGTGTGTGTATCCTGTAGGTCTGTGTGCGCTGTCTGACTGATGTAAATGTGCTGCCGTTGAGCGCATGACTGTGCGTGATCGTGCTGTGCATATGTGTCGAAATAAAGGATATTGTTTGTGGATGAGTGTGGAAGCAGGTGATCGAAGCAGTAAAAGAAAGAAAAAAGAAAGAAAGAAACCAAGGACAAGGGTGAGCAGCATAAAAACAAGAGGGGGAAAAAGAGAGAAGAAAAAAAACGAGAGGAGAAAAAAAACCCCGGAAACAATCCAATCAAACCATTGACGGAGAGTGACTGTGTTAATTCTGCTATGATATCACACTTAAGATGCGATTTAATACTACTAAGTTAAACATATGTTAATGCAAATTAGTGTGAGTGGATGGGGAAAGGGTGTAGCGGATTCTTATCTGGTGTGAAGTTAATACAGCCACGGAGTGATGTCGGGGTCGCGGTAGAGCTATCCGTCCATGTACAGCCGGTCCACAGCGATGACAGCGTGGGAGCCCTTCTGGATGAAGCCGCGTCTGATTGGGAAGAGGACCCTGCGTCGTTCCAGGATCTCTTTGGGGAACTGGTCGTTCACGCTGAAGTCCGTTCCTTTTAATTCCCTGCCGCGACTTTTCACATGTTCCTTTTGTTTGAAGTGGCCGAATTTGGCCACGATAGGACGAGGTCTCCCGGCCGCAGCCCGAATGGGGCCGAGGCGATGCACCCTATCGAAGACGATGTTCTTCACCGTGTCCTCCGGCAGCTTCAGGTGGGTTTTGATGAAGCTTTTTACCGTGGTCTCCGCGTCCTCTCCAGCGGCTTCTGGAATACCAGAAAATACCAGATTATCACGCATGCTACGAGCTTGTAGATCAATAACTGTTTCTTTTATTTTTTTATTTTCTCTATTAAACTGAGTAACATTTTCTGTGAGACATTTCACCGACTCCCTTAGCGTGGCATTTTCAGCAGCAAGCGTTTCCACCTGCTGCTGGCTGAACTCCAGGGATTCTCGCAAGCATTTAAATTCCCGGTGAAGAATCTCCACCAAGGACAGCCTTGCGTCGAAACTGGACAATCGCTTGTCGATTGACTCCAGTATGTCGGCAATATCTTTGCCGGCTGGCAATGTTGTGCCGGGGGAATCTGCCGGGCGAAGTCTTTTCGACGACGGCGTCTCAGATTTAGCCGGGGAAGCTGCACACTGGGCCTTCTTCATCATAAGATCCTGGAAGCACTGATCAATGTAATCTTGGAGAGCCTCTAAACTCTCCCCGTTGTTCTCCAGGGTGTTGGAGATTATTTAGACAAATAATGTTAGTTGTAAGACAATTGATAAGTGTATTTGGTAATATTGAAGCTTAAAGGAATTTGTTCAAATCTAAACTACCATTCGCTTTAATTTTCCGCCAAAATCTCCGGTGTCTGACATCAGTTACAACATGAGTCGCTTACCTTGTCCGTCACTTCCGTCACTTACCTCCTGGTCGGTCTCCCACTTGAATTTATTTAATATTAATTTCTAGTATCAGTTGATGTTTGCTGGAGCCACAGCTGTAATAGCTGCTGGTCATGTGTTAAGGGATTTTATTAGGATTTTAGGATTTTTATTATGTTATGCTTAAAAGTACATTTCATCATCTAGATGTGTTTTCTCTTTTAGTATTCAGCTTAAATAGAGAAGTTACGCTCTGTTCAACAGGAAGCCTGCACGCAGCACAGTTCTATTTTATCTCTTCCTGTACGTCTCTGAGAATGCTATAAATAAAGGCTGACAACTATTGCAGGGTGTAAGTCTCCGTTGAGTCTCACCCGTGTACACGTTAACCTGTCTGTGTGTCATTTATTCTGACCTGAGTTGCACTGCAGGAAAACTCCTGACATTTCTTGGTCCTTCGAGCCGGATTGGGACACAACACTTTTGTGTGATCCCACGGGAAAACCTCATCGAGTCCTGACGTCGTGAGAAGCCCGCGCTGAAGTCTGTCGACAGCTCCTGTCCAGGTACAGGATAAAGACCAGAAGCGTGAATTTGGGTTCTGGCCAGCGTTCTTAAAAGTGGTCCACAACGGTGGGGGTCGATAAGGGGGACCTGACAACCCGGCAATTAATCAGCAAACAGGTGAATATTGACACTCTGAAACACGTTGCGAAAAATCGTAGTAGGCTCGCCCGAGAGGGGCTGGTAGCATTTTAAAATAAAATAGAGCTCGTCTGGGACTGGTAGCTCCCCGTAGTGGGTAAAGTTGGCTCGCCCGAGAGGGGCTGGTAGCGTCTTAAAATAAAACAGAGCTCATCTGGGACTGGTAGCTCCCCCATAGTGAGTAAAGGTAGCGCGCGTATAAAGGTATTTATTGTTTTATTTTTGTTGGTGGAAGAAGTTGATTTTACAGCACAATAAGGAGGCTGAACTATTCCACTAATTTGTTTGCTGTAGGCCACCCAAGTACTGGTGAAAAGAGAAAAAGGTCGTGTTTCATCACGTAAAGCTGACACTGCTTTCAAGAATAGCTTGAAAGTAGAAGGCCGTGTCAACTACCTCTCTCGATTCTCGTGCCAGAGAAGGTGCCGCAGTTGTGTAGTTGTAAAGGATTATAATGGGTAACGAAGCTTCAAAGCTCACTGCTGACGAGCAGTGGTTAGAGAAAAATGTCCAGGCGCCGGACAAATTAGTGCATGTAGATGGAGAAATCCAAAAGAAAACTATATGTCCCACGTGGGAGGGAAAATGTAGCCCCTCCGCATTGACTAAATTATAAGAAACCCTCCAAGCAGAAATAAATACTGAAAAGGATGCTAAAAAGAAATCAAAGCATACACAAGAGTTGTAATATTTTAAAGCATGGAAAGAGGAATGAAGTGGAATAAACAAAAGGTTAAATTAAATTAGACCTTATCTAATGTATTCAAACTGATAATAGAAAGGATAACAACCTGTAAATTGGTACTAACAAATGTACTAACAAATATCAGTTTGGATATGTGGTGACAGGGAAACATGAAGATGAAACCAGGAGATGTCCTTACTGAATCATCAGAGCTGAACAGGTGATGGAGAAACAGCTTTACCTTTTAGGTAGGGAACCGGTGGCACCGGTTCTGACATAAACGGTAGTAACCAGACCGAAAAGCAGCGCACATTTCGGTGCTTTATTTCGGTGCTTTTTTTTTCCTGAGCCAATTCTAGCCAATCATTTTACGTTTCCGAGGATAGTAGGCGGGGCCAGGTACGTACGTTCTTTTAGAGCAGAGCTACAGATTAAAAATGCCCAAGGCGAAGCGATCAAAAGTCTGGCTGTACTTCACAGCAAACTCAGCAGCCTGCAACAAGTGATACTGTCAAAGGAGGTAACACCTCAAATCTGATGAAACACCTGGCGACGTATAGCGTTTTTTTGTTGTTGTTTTTTTTTAAAGCCGAGAAATGCGCCGTGTTTGATAGTTTGCTGCAAGACCTCACACCGTGCACATCTACTGCGGGTGTGGTGCCTGTTATCGGACCCGGAGTTAGCAACATCCCCCACAAACCCGAAGAGGAGAGTCCTGGCCCCTAGCCCTGCCAGCGTAGCAGAAATGATGACGGATGATGATGACAGCAGCAGCCGTTCTCCTCTGCGTGAGTAGCTTAATGTTGTTCGTGTGTAATTAACGTTGAGTACGCTAACCACATTATTACATTAATGCATGTAAGGTGAACTAGCAAACACCGTCGTAGTTACATGCGGCTGTCTTCTTGTTTGATGGCAGATACTCCCTTCACCCTGGCCAAAAAGGCTAAAATGACCAAAGAAAAAGTGGAAAACAGTTAAACATGAGAGGTTTTTGGACAAAGTTTGTGTTTTTTCCATTGTTTAAGCACTGCTTCCAGCCAAGAGTGATACCATATATGCCCTATAGCTGCAGAAAAGGCTAACATTGTTATCTTTTTACAAAAAAACCAGCTGAACATGAGAGGTTTTTGGACCAATTTTGTGTTCTCCATTCTTTAAGCACCGGTTTGAGCACCGTTTAAGCACCGGCACCGTTTCAAAAGTACCGGTTTGGCACCGGTATCGGATAATAACAATAATAATAATGGATTGGATTTCATATAGCGCTTTTCAAGGCACCCAAAGCGCTTTACAATGCCACTATTCATTCACTCTCACATTCACACACTGGTGGAGGCAAGCTACTGTTGTAGCCACAGCTGCCCTGGGGCAGACTGCCAGAGGTGAGGCTGCCATATCGCGCCATCGGCCCCTCTGGCCAACACCAGTAGGCGGTAGGGTAAAGTGTCTTGCCCAGGGACACAACGACCAGGACAGAGAGCCCGGGGATCAAACCGGCGACCTTCCGGTTGCAGATACGCTTCCCAACCCCCTGAGCCACGGTCGCTCAGGGGGTTGGATAAAACCTAAACGATACCCATCCCTAATAATTATCTGAATCTTACAACCAAAGTTTTTATCTGACATAAAATGTATAGAAATCATACATATACCAACAAGACAGTGTGCATTGCTGTCACAACAGCGTTTGTTTTCATTCAAAGGATTTATGGCTTTAATACCTGGTGGGCCTGTCTCTCTTCAAAATGCCCAGGCCAATTTTTTTTTTTTTTGTCCCAGTCCAGCCCTGGGCACGACACGCAGGGAATTAATCTGAGAAGGTGCATTAAAAAATAAATGGCCGGGCCAGCGGTGCACATCGCAAATTAGCTCGCATAGACAGATTAGTTGTGCCACTTCTTAATGACGGTATCTTAGCTAACAACCCCAACTACCAGATTCAACTTGTAATTGGCTAAAAATAGCCTACTGGTGAGAGGGACATTGCTAGTTGGCAGCTTTTTCAAGCGATGTTGAAATTTCCACATGTAGCCCTGGCTCTTTAAGTAGCTCATTTATTTAAATAGTTCATTTATATTCATAGTTAATTGCAAATGTTCACTGTGTTCAAGAATGTATACAAATGCCTGTAAGGTATGTGATGTGTGTCTGTACAAAAGGCCCCGTAGTTGTGAGTTTTATTCTGTTCAGTTGTTCACCTGTAGTTTCTTAGAGTGGCCAGTAGAGGTCACCCCACCGCTTTGTATGAGAGAGGATTTGGGCAGGGAGATACGTGGGTGAGATATATGAGCGTTTCCGCTCCTGATTACCGGCGGAGAAGTGGTCATTTCGTGAGAAGTGTGCATTACTGAGCAACGTAAGTCTGTGATGTGTGAGGATGTGGGGATAAGATGCGTTTGTGACTGTAATCGAAGTTAGAGGGGAAATGACTATGCTTCTGTCTATTTCGCTAGTGAGTGCTAAGCTAAGCTAGGCTATCTCTCCTGCCGTGTGATTGGGGATAACTGTGTGCTGGGTTAGCTCAGTGGGTTTATATGTGAGATGTGGGTAATAGATGGCTTATGGTAGCAAAGGGGATGTTAGTTTATTTCCCACCTGTGTTGATGTACTCTGAGTTACTATTGTGAACATTTCAGTGATGTACTATTTTCTTTCTGTTCATTTCAGAGACCACACACACACACACAAACACAAACAGACACACACACACACACACACACACACACACACACACACACACACACACACGCTCATATCCACACCTTACCTTTGACCGTGTGAAGGCAATACAAGCGTCTAAACCATCCTTGGTGTCCTCATTGTCTCCTTCCTGAATATCCATCCGGGCCTAGAGTAGTGTTCTGGCCGACACTCCGGGGAGTGGTGGCTGCAAACCCGAATCAACACCTTACAGTCCTCCCATTCCGGGATATCTACCCAACAGTGTCAGTTAAATGCACAGCCTTTTTATTTGTATTTTGAGGTTTATGTCATTAGTTTTGATATGGTATTGATATGTACTACAGCTCCAGTGAACCCTAAAGTAGTCTCAGGTAGAGGGGGTGGGGAGCCGAGTGCACTCTGCAGGAAGCGAGAGAGACGAGAGCTGAACAACAGTGTCGTGTGAGTTCATAGAAGGGCGACAAACTTATTTTCAGGTTGACGGATAGTTAACTGGAGTGGAGATCTATTTTACCCTACTGTGAGGTAAATGTGAATTTTGTCTGGCACTTGTGCCTTGTGTTATTGTGTAAAACGGGCTAACCGCTAACTGTGATTAGCCGCTAGCACAGCTGCTAACATAGCCGCTAGCGTAGCCTAGCATATTCGTTAAGCTCTTGTTCTGCTCTGTTTTTATTTATTAAGCTAATGCTAAGAATGAATGTTATCGCATGTGAACTGGCATTTAGCGGGGTTGTGTGATTCAGTAGGAGGAGACGGACGACTTGCTGGCGTGTCAGAGAGGTCCCTTCTGCTGGTGTGCTGAAGTTATGTGTTCACGTGGGAGCACGTGGAGAGGATGACTGTGAGTGCTGCTGCCACAGCCTGCTGGTGGCCTTGACCCAGTTTCCCCCGCTATCCCCTTGAACTGCCTGGAGGTGTGAGTACTATTGTTTGCACGTGCTTTTTATTTTATTGCTTGGCAACAAGTGAAGCGACCATATTGTTTTAGGTCCCAACGCACCCGAGCCACGACTCAGGCCTGCAACGAGGGGTTGCTAGCAGAAAGACTGTAGCACTTGAGGTGTGTGTGTGTGTCGGTGAGAGTGCGTGTGGGCCCACAATATTATTTGATTATTTTGTTTCTGTTGAGGTAAATACCTTACCGTTGTTTAACAAACTTTATTAATTTTACTTATTTTCTGTTGTGTTTTTTGGAACTAATCATTCACTAAATTGGAGTTAACTTTATAATTGACCTGCTTGTGTGTGGTTTATTTCCATATAGTGTAGTTTTCTTGCATATTTTATACCATAAGCATCAAAAAGGGAGTATCAGTAGGAAAATAACAACAGGAACCCAGGGCCCCTCTCAATAGAACGGGGGATGGGTGTTACACAATTATGGAGGCACCGCTGGGATACTCCCATGCTTAACTTTTCTAGTTTGTTCTTTAAAGGAGTATTTTGTTTACAGATTTGCACAGCTTAGCACACCAGCATTAGGGTTTGTATGATGACTACTCGAAAAGAGTCTCAAATTGCACCTGAGCTTAGTAGCTTGTGCAGTAAAGCAGGTATAGACCCAAACCGGGCTTTTGTACTGCATGATGTTCCTACTGACTTTGACCTATCAGACATTGAAGAGACAGCTCAGTCAGTGAAAGCTTTTGGAAGAGTAAAAGTGAGGGACAGACTGACAGACACTCAGACAGGCAATAACCTTGTGCTCTGTGAATGCTGTCAAGATATTCAGCCAGACCGCATACCACCACATGTGCAGCCATTGAACGAAGGTCCTGTCTGGAAGATTTCGCTCCTCACTGAATCTGCGAGGTCAGCTGATGACTTCTCAGCCAAGCTTAAGAATCTAATGGTAGAAGAAGGCCATATGCTGCAAAAGATTCAGAGAGTTACTTCTGTTACCGGTGTGGGGAGAATGGCCATATTCGCCACCCGCTGCATGGCTCCTGAAAACACTGCCAAAGTAATCCAGAGATTACTCGGAGCCCTTCGTAGGAGCAAAGAGGAAAAAGGGGCTACAGGTGGCGCTTCTGAGCCCACACATGTCGGTTCCATCAGGAAAAGTTCCGTGCACACATCCTCACAGTGTAGACTCCCAGAAGGATTAGTTGGCCCGTCCATGATGACTGATGTGACCATAGAAGGACAACCATGTAGAGCTCTCCTTGACAGCGGCTCTCGAGTCACCATTATATTCGAGAGCTGGTATTCCCGTTTCATCCCCAATGTGCCCATTCTTCCTTTAAAAGATCTCGCCATATGGGGACTGAGTGATTCCAACTACCCATACAAGGGGTATGTGGCAGTTGAGATGGGGTTTGCCCCCCAACTCAAAGGAAGCTGTAGAGACAGTCACTGTCTTGACCTTGGTGTGTCCAGACCCAAAGAGCCCAGACCCTGTTCCTGTCATCATTGGTATTAACTCCCAGAAACTGCATTCTCTGCTGAGAAATTGTGAAGAGGTAGGAGGGAAAGATGAGGTTCACCCACTGAGGATAAATACCCTCTCCCCAGAACAGCCCTCATCGCTTAGCACCCAACAAACAGACATGGTGGGTCAGGTGAAGTGGCAAGGCCCCGGGCCTATCACTATCTCTCCTTGTGCAGTACAGTATGCAGTTTGCAAGGTGGAACAACAGCAGCCATTAGACAACAGTATTCTAATGGTGGAGGTGGGGGAATCCACAAACCTCCCAGCTGGCGTGTTGGTTCCACCTGTGGTATTACCATCTTCTGAGATGGACACTAACAGTTTCACACTTCTGCTGAGAAATGAGTCCCAAAGAGAGACTATTGTCCCCACCGGTACAGTGCTAGCCCAGGTGTACTTGGTGGACACTGTCACTGAGTTAACAAAGACCTCCACCCAAGAAAGGTCTATTGACCCTGAACTGTTTGACTTTGGAGATTCTCCTATCCCTGAAGATTGGAAAGCCAGGTTAGCAGCAAAGTTATCAAAAAGAGCGGATGTTTTTTCCCTGGAGGAGTGGGATGTCGGCTTAGCCAAAGGTGTCACTCACCACATAAGGCTGAGAGACCCTCGACCATTCAGGGAGAGATCCCGCAGAATCGCACCTGCTGACACTGAAGATGTCAGACGCCATCTACAAGAACTGCTGGCAGCCGGCATAATCAAAGAGGTCACGCAGTCCGTATGCTTCCCCGATTGTCATAGTCAGGAAGAAGAATGGCAAGGTGCGGATGTGCATTGATTATCGTCTACTGAACTCCAGAACCATCCCAGACCAGTACACTATGCCACGCATAGATGATGCACTGGATTGTCTGACAGGAAGCAAGTGGTTTTCTGTACTGGACCTGAGAAGTGGATATTACCAAGTGGAGATGTCCGAGGCTGATAAAGAGAAAACGGCTTTTATCTGTCCTCTTGGGTTTTTCCAGTTTGAGAGGATGCCTCAAGGCATCACTGGTGCTCCTGCAACCTTCCAAAGGTTAATGGAGAAAGCCGTTGGAGACATGAACCTGATTCAAGTCCTTGTGTATCTGGATGACCTTATTGTGTTTGGCAGGACACTAGAGGAGCACGAGGAACGGCTACTTAAAGTCCTGGACCGGCTGGAGGAATGTGGTCTCAAAGTCTCAATTGACAAGTGCCAATTTTGCCAACCTCAGGTGAAGTTCTTGGGACACATTGTCTCTGCCTCTGGAGTTGCCACGGATCCTGAGAAAGTGAGTGCGGTGACCCACTGGAAGAAACCCACTGATCTAAAATCGCTAAGATCTTTTCTCGGATTTTGTTTATACTACCGGCAGTTCATTGAGAACTACTCCGCCATAGTCCGCCCATTGACAGAACTGACCAAGGGATATCCTCCTGCACAGGGTAGCAAAAAGGGTGTCGCTAAAGGAAATCAAAATAGCTACTTTCGAGTTGCCGAGCCTTTTGGTGATCGGTGGACCCCAGCTTGTGATGACGCCTTTCAGAGCATTGTTTACAAGCTCACACATGCTGCAGTCTTGGCATTTGCTGATCCAGCCAAACCATACATTCTACATGTTGATGCAAGTTTGGACGGGCTACGAGCAGTCCTGAACCAAGAGTACCCAGAAGGACTCCGCCCGGTAGCGTTTGCCAGCCGCAAGTTGAGTCATGCAGAACGGAACTACCCAGTTCACCAACTGGAGTTTTTGGCTCTGAAATGGGCAGTAGTGGAGAAGTTCCATGACTACTTGTATGGTGCCAAGTTCACGGTGAGAACTGATAATAACCCACTCACCTACGTCCTGACCACTGCCAGGTTGAACTCGACAGGTCATCGGTGGCTAGCAGCACTCTCCACCTATGGTTTCAGTATTCAATATAAGCCCGGCCGTGAAAATGTGGATGCCGACTCACTGTCCAGGAGTCCGGAAGACACAACAGATGGATGGGTGGATATCCCACCTTCTGGAGTAAAAGCTTTGTGTCGTCGGATCACTACAGATGGTCTCTACCAACACACCACCAGATTTGTCGACCAGCTGGGTGCTTCGCCAGACGCCATTCCAGCTTTATATGCAAACTTCACCCAGATAGAAGTGGGGCCGCTGGAACAGCTAAGCCTGAAAGAACTGACAGAAGCCCAAGACTCTGATCCAGTTATAGGTGTGGTGAAACCTCAGGTTGAGAGAAACCAAAGTGTTTCAGCTTCTACGCATGCAAACCCAGATGTTGTGTTGCTGATGCGAGAAAGATCCAAGTTAAAGGTTAAACGTGGCCTTCTCTACAGAGTCACCACAAGACCCTCTGGTCGAGAAGTGAGTCAGTTCGTCTTGCCTGCTAAGTATCGGCCAGTGGTACTAAAATCAGTGCATGACGATGCTGGTCCCCTGGGCACAGAACGAACTACAGAGCTCATTAAAGACCGGTTTTACTGGCCCAGAGTGGCATCTGAAGTTGCAACATACATACAGAACTGTGGAAGGTGTGTAGCTAGGAAGTCCATCCCACAGAAAGCTGCCCCTTTACAGCACATCACCAGTAATGGCTCTCTAGACCTGGTCTGCGTAGACTTTCTTTCTACTGAGCCAGACTCTAAAGGCATAGCTAATGTGCTGGTTGTCACTGATCATTACACCAGGTATGCTCAAGCATTTCCCACAAAAGATCAGAAAGCACTGACTGTCGCCAAAGTCCTTTTTGAAAAGTTCTTTGTGCATTATGGATTGGCTGCTCGCATTCACTCAGACCACGGTAGAGATTTTGAGAGCAAGCCCATTAAGGAGCTATTGACCCTGCTGGGCATTCGTAAGTCCCGAACGTCACCCTACCACCCTCAGGGCGACCCGCAGCCTCAGCGTTTCAACTGTACTTTGCTGGCAATGTTGGGCACCCTTGATCCAGCTAAAAAGCCAAAGTGGAGCTAGCATATAAGCCAGCTAGTACATGCTTACAACACCACTAGAAATGATGCCACAGGATACTCGCCCTACTTCCTCATGTTTGGAAGAGAGGGGCGACTACCCATTGACCTGTGTTTTGGTGTGGAGTCAGATGAAGAGAATGACTTAAAGCACCACCAGTATGTGGCTAACATGAGAAAAGAACTTCAAAAAGCTTACCAGCTAGCTGCTGATGCAGCTTCCAGGAACAATGAACGAAACAAGAAACTGTATGATGCAAGAGTCCGGAATCAGACACTTGAGGAAGGTGATTGGGTGCTGGTTCGGAATCTCAGCCTGACAGGAAAGTACAAACTACAAGACAGATGGAACTCACTACCTTACATAGTGATCGCCAAGTTACCCAATCTCCCTGTGTATCGTGTAAAACCAGAGAGAGGAACTGGTATTGTGAGGACTGTGCATAGGGATCACCTGCTTCCCCTTGGTTACCTGGTCAGGATGTCTGCTCCATCAGAAAAGACAGCGAGACCAAGGACCAGGGCACAGCAAGTAAGGTGTGAAAATGAAAGTCAGACACAAGATTTGGAGCATCTGAGCCAAGATGATTGGTCCTCAGAGTCTGAAGAACAGTGTGCCTACTATGAACCACCTTTAGCCTTTCGTGACAGTCTTGGACCTCGGAGTGAGGGGGCTGAGCAAAAGGAGGTTGTGAGCCTTCCTGACCAGATGGAAAGTGATCATCCCAGTGTTCATGAATTGTCCGAGGTGGAGGAACAGGGGGAAGAACTCCCAGTAGCAGTAGATCAGACGGAGGAAAGTTCACACCAACACCAAGACTCTGTGGTGGCTGAAGAGTTGGAGGAGAGAGATGTTCCTACACCTAGTGTGTCAGTTGGGGGTGCTGACTCACCCTATGACCCCAAAACAAAAAGGAAAGTGAGACCTGTTCTGCGCCTCAGTTATGATGAACCTGGAAGGCCCACTGACAGACCTATGACTATTAGTTACCGAGGTATGGTAATTCAGATTTGCTACGACCCTGACTCCTAAATGGTAATGCACTAGCCAGTACTCTTTAGTGGGGTTTTAACTGGCCTAATGAAAGTAGGTCTGATGGGGACATTCAGAAGGGGGAGGGTGTAGCCCTGGCTATATAAGTAGCTCATTTATTTAAATAGTTCATTTATATTCATAGTTAATTGCAAATGTTCACTGTGTTCAAGAATGTATACAAATCCCTGTAAGGTATGTGATATGTGTCAGTTAAATGCACAGCCTTTTTATTTGTATTTTGAGGTTTATGTCATTATTTTTGATATGGTATTGATATGTACAACAGCTCCAGTGAACCCTGAAGTAGTCTCAGGTAGAGGGGGTGGGAGTAAGTGGGGAGCCGAGTGCACTCTGCAGGAAGCGAGAGAGACGAGAGCTGAACAACAGTGTCGTGTGAGTTCATAGAAGGGCGACAAACTTATTTTCAGGTTGACGGATAGTTAACTGGAGTGGAGATCTGTCGTACCCTACTGTGAGGTAAATGTGAATTTTGTCTGACACTTGTGCATTGTGTTATTGTCAGAGGTGTGGACTCGAGTCACATGACTTGGACTCGAGTCAGACTTGAGTCATTAATTTTATGACTTTAGACTTGACTTGAAAAAATGTTCTAAGACTTGTGACTTGACTTGGACTTTTATACCAATGACCTGGGACTTGAATTGGACTTGAACCGGTTTACTTGAAAAAACTTGATATGTCACCCGAAGTCTAAAATTTAACACGCATATTATATAGAAAGTGTGCACCATTAATTCAATTCATTCATTCATTTATTCAAACCACACTCCTTACGTATGTGTGCGTGAGCTGTAGCACAGCCAATCAAATTAACCCAATTTTTTTCAAAAAAAAAAAAAAATGCTGCGAGTAGTTATTTTTTTTCAGGTACATAAACTATGAAGTAGTCAACAAAAAACTGAAATGCAATATGCAAAACATGCAAGAAGAGAATCACAGACGGAGATGAAACAACTTCCAACTTTGTCCGACAGTTGAAGTTGCATAAAGAATGGTAGTGCTTCTCTTTTGCTACGATGAGATGGCGGACTTCATCTAACTAGCAATTGTTGTCCAGGCTACGTTGGTGATACTTTTTTTTTTTAATGTGTATGATATTTTTGTGATGCGATTTTAAAGCCGGTCCCACAAGCGTATCCAAGAATAACATGCAGCTTATCTCAGAACTGGCAGTGAAAATTATTCTTGGAGCTAAGTTTAATTGAGCTGCATTTTATAGAGGTGCAATTTCACAATTTGTGTATATTTTCTAAGTTCAGTATTTCATCATGTGTTGAGAAAAACAGATTTAAAAATTACATGGTCTAATATTTAAATGTAGCATATAACTGCAACATTCTTTTTTCTTTTTTTTTTTTTTAAAGACTCGAAAGGACTTGAAATTCAAAGTTTCAGACTTGTGACTTTACTCGGACTTTTACACCAGTGACTTGAGACTTGACTCTGACTTGCCTGACATTACTTGAGACTTGATTTGTGACTTAACGATAAAGACTTGAGACTTACTTGAGACTTGCAAAACAATTACTTGGTCCCACCTCTGGTTATTGTGTAAAACGGGCTAACTGCTAACCGCGATTAGCCGCTAGCGTAGCCTAGCATATTCGTTAAGCTCTTGTTCTGCTCTGTTTTTATTTATTAAGCTAATGCTAAGATTGAATGTTACCGCATATGAACTGGCATCTAGTGGGGTTGTGTGATTCAGTAGGAGGAGACGGACATCTTGCTGGCGTGTCAGAGAGGTCCCTTCTGCTGGTGTGCTGAAGTTATGTGTTCACGTGGGAGCACGTGGAGAGGATGACTGTGAGTGCTGCTGCCACAGCCTGCTGGTGGCCTTGACCCAGTTTCCCCCGCTATCCCCTTGAACTGCCTGGAGGTGTGAGTACTATTGTTTGCACGTGCTTTTTATTTTATTGCTTGGCAACAAGTGAAGCGACCATATTGTTTTAGGTCCCAACACACTCGAGCCACGACTCAGGCCTGCAACGAGGGATTGCTAGCAGAAAGACTGTAGCACTTGAGGTGTGTGTGTGTGTGTCGGTGAGAGTGCGTGTGGGCCCACAATATTATTTGATTATTTTGTTTCTGTTGAGGTAAATACCTTACCATTGTTTAACAAACTTTATTAATTTTACTTATTTTCTGTTGTGTTTTTTGGAACTAATCATTCACTAAATTGGAGTTAACTTTATAATTGACCTGCTTGTGTGTGGTTTATTTCCATATAGTGTAGTTTTATTACCATAAGCATCAAAAAGGGAGTATCAGTAAGAAAGTAACAACAGGAACCCAGGGCCCCTCTCAATAGAACGTGGGATGGGTGTTACACACATTCCCACACTTCAAAAGCTCGACTCTGTGGGGGTCAAAGTTTGCAGAATTATGAACTGAGCTGGAATCCATAG
The DNA here is from genome assembly GCF_001858045.2 of Oreochromis niloticus. Taxonomy (NCBI): domain Eukaryota; kingdom Metazoa; phylum Chordata; class Actinopteri; order Cichliformes; family Cichlidae; genus Oreochromis; species Oreochromis niloticus. The sequence continues at coordinate 4,621,824 of NC_031979.2, forward strand.
CTGTGCGTGTTCATGGAGCTTGCATTTTCACCTGCTGGACATCATTGCCTGAATAGTTTAACTGTCTTCAGAACATTGCAGAGGCCTTATTGACATTATTTGGCTCTACATATCTGTGTGAGCAGATTTTTTTCTCACATGGAGAGTGTCCTCATCTAGCTGTCTTAATGCTGGACACTCAGAGACCTGTGTCTCTGAGTGGGAGACGAGAGATCACATTAACATATGTATCTCTGTATTAACAAACATGACATATTGGCCCAGTTTATTTTTCTTATCATTGTTGTGAGAAGACCATAAATAGCATTTGCATTTTCTGTTGTACAGTTCATTTACTGTTATGGAGTTCTTGTTATGGATAAAAAGTGTCTCTTTTTTTTGTTTATTTCAAAATAGCTGATAACTATTTGCTGATAGCTGCCAACATCTGTGAACAAATATAATTCTATAAAGTTGTTCTATATAGTGAGTAACTGTTAATATAGAGCAGGGGTGTCAAACTCAAATACACAGTGGGCCAAAATTCAAAACTGGAACAAAGTCGCGGGCCAACATTAATATTTATTGAAAAAAAATCTTCCTCCAGATATAAGAATGAGTCTTTTCTTATGGACTCAAACAAGTTTTGCTGAAAAACTGAATATGGAACAAGCAAAGCTTAATACTAAACAATATATATATTAGCTGTATAATACCAGTAGGCCAGCATTAATAGTAATTTGGTATGGCTTCGCGGGCCAAATGTAATTAGGCTGCGGGCCAAATTTGGCCCGCGGGCCAGAGTTTGACACCTATGATATAGTGTTATTAAATTTATTGCTAATGCAATCATATGGCACATTGACTTCTGAGGAAATTTTAGATGGCACATCATCAGAAAGGTTGCCTACCCCTGATGTAGAGTTTCTGACTGACCACTTTCTCCAGTACAAAAAGAAGAACCATGCTGGAGCAGAGAGTCTGTGCAAAGCCAGAGCAGTGAGCGCTGCAAAGTGCTGAAGCACACTTTGACATTATGAACAAATAAAGAAAGCAAAACGCAAGCTTCTCATCATTTCATTATCATGTTGGGTCCTTTGGGTTACAGGGGGTCTTATGGGTTGGTTGCTACTAGAGTTGGCTTCTTGCTTTCAATCTAACATTAACACTCTGATGAATGCATTAGGGAGCAACTTGGGGTTAGCATCCTACCCACAGATATTATGCATGCAGAGTGGAGCAGCCAGTGTTTAAACCACAAACCTTCCAATTAATAGGTGACCTGCTTGATCGCCTGAGCTACAGGCACCCCAGCTGAGAACAAACTGGCTAAACACAGACAACAGCTTGTATAAGCTAGCAGCTTATGCTGCTAATGTTAAGGTCAAGTGTCCTAAAAGTCACACTTTTTTTCTGACAAACAGTTTGATTACATTGTCACACCGTATGAGTGTGAGTCTATCAATGTTCGATGCACTTCAAAGAAAGTTTCACTAATGCTGGCCAACAGCAGCAAAACCAGCAGCGCTTACTGACAGAAAAATTCAAGATATCCTTAGCAATCCACTGTCGCTATCCCTTTCATCAAACAGGAGTAAGCTTCACTGATTCATCGATTTTTATGGGACTCCTGTCATAATGTTTTACAGCCTTTTCCAGAGTTCAGAAAAACCTGGATACTTGGCATATTGATAGCTGAAGTAAACAGGCTACGCTCACTACAGATGAACAGCAGCCAGAGTTTTTGAGGTGACTCATAGTTAAAAACCTAAAATAACGCAAAAATATTTAACTGACACATATCAGTTTTATCTGGATTTATTGCTAAGCATTGATATTAATTCAAATAATTTAATATTACTGATCTCTCTTGACTAAAACGGTTAACTGTTTTAGTTTCTAGATTCCTTTCTAAACAACTGGTTTGTCTGGAACTGTAAAACAGTTAACTGTAATCTACTGCATTGAGATTTTACACAGTCATTCAAGAAAAGTGATAACAGTAGAAACCTGAAATTTTACATAATTCATATTAAGAAGTTTGTCTCACACATTCTACAGATGCAGATTTTTCTACAGATTTAATCAGATGCCAATGTTAGGGCACACTTTTGAGAAGGTGTAAGAACTCCCATCCTGGTTCTAACCAAAGCTGAGGCCCCTGTATCTGCATGGATTTGCTTTGCGTAGTGCTGTTGATAGTTGACTGACTTAGGATTTTGTTTTTATTTCCTATTCAAAAAATGTTATAAGTTAGGTGCAGATATGTTTTAATCTGATTGCATTGAACATTTTTACAAATGGAAACATAATGACTGTGTGAATTAAATGTGGTGTCTTCATACTCCCAGCTGACTGAATTTGACATTGTGTGGGTTTTATGGTTTGTAGGTATGACACTGGAAAAGACGGCTTCATCGACCTGATGGAGCTAAAGCTGATGATGGAGAAACTGGGAGCTCCACAGACCCACCTGGGCCTGAAAAACATGATCAAAGAAGTGGATGAAGACTTTGATGGCAAACTAAGCTTCAGGGAGGTGAGGAAGTAAATTGTCTAGTGCAAAGACTTTGGGAATTGCTCCAAACAACCATATTTCAAAAAGAAAAGCTGACCCATCATAGAGAGATGTAGCAACTAGGAATGTCTTGTTAAGTCTACTAATTTCTTAGTAAACTAAACAAGGGTGAAAAAACTTCAAAACTAGTTTAAAACTAAGAATTACTCAGATTTTAATGGACAACACCAAAAACTAATAGCAAAGGCATTTAAAACCGTTCACATTCTTCTTAACTGTGTGATACCTCGTATCATGTATTATGAACATAGCACCTTTTACTCTAGACAACAATGAAGAAAAACACTTAAAATAAACAGATGTTTACTTTATGAAAACATGTTATTACAAAAGATGTTCACGTATTACTCAAATATGACAAATGAGCATCTAAATAAATAAAACACAACTGAAAAGTGTGGCACATTGTGCTCTGCATTACTAATAATGCACTTATCTATGAAACTTTAAGCAGTTTCCAGGTCATCTGGTAGATGTAATCTCGCCAACAATGCACTGGGTCTACCCCGGGTTCTCCTACCAGTAGGACATCCCCTGCCGGAACAATTTAGCCAGTAAGAGACAGCCTCAACTGGCTCCTTTCTAGATTCCTTTCTAAACAACTGGTTTGTCTGGAACTGACTAGTGACACCAGCACGATTAAATGTATAGTCAATTGTGTGGGTAATTCTTCAAAAAACAAAGAAAACAAGAATTTTTAGGCATGTAAATAAAGTTAAATTATTTCTGCTGTTCAATACCTAAGAAATTTCAACTTACAGATGGTTCCAAAATATGCCAAATGGCAAAACACCAGACTATGAGTTTATTAAACCTACTGTAACATTTCTGTGTGTTGATTACTGGTTTTGTGGAGTTTGATGTCTAATGAAGCATATTTTCAAAGTGGTTATAGGCAAAAAAAAAATCCCAAAATAAAATCTGCTTACTTTTTCTATGTTCCAGCCTCAGTAACTACAGCGCACAGCAATATCTGCTGTAATATTTACACCTCTGATGACATCTCACAATTGTTAGCTTTGCTTTGATACCAAAATTGTTTACACAGAGTTTGTAATTGCAAAAAAAACCTATTCATTTTGAGCATGTCATTTTTGAACAGGAACCTCAGAAAGACCCTTGGGGCTCAAGCACTTCATATGTCTTACGCCTATGGCCAATTTAAAATCACTAGTTGAACCTGACCTGACATGCTTGTACGAGGAAACCGTAGGAGGTACTTCAGCCTTTTATTCCCTCTTTGGAATACATTGCATTTAAATATTAGACAGGTATCTTTGTTTCCGGTTTTTAAGTCTCTTTTGAAAACACATCTTCTTTTCAATAGCGTTCAGACTGGTGTGAGGTGATATGCTTTTTATGCTTTCATGAGTACCCAGGGAGTAGTGAAGCAGGAACAGGAGAACATGCAAACATCACAGAAAAACACCCTTGGCTTGGGTTAGAACCAGGGACCTTGCATAGAAGTGGCTGTGTGAACCACTGCACCACTGTGTTGCCCCAAAACACTGGGATACATATCTAGTGGTTGAATGTCTTACAATACTTCTTCTCCTGAGTCTTTTGATTTTTATTATATTGCTATCCAGTATATACAACAACAGATTTTAAATTAAACAATCAAGATTTGACTGATGTGTAGGTGTTTGTGCATGAGCTGTTTAGGAAATATAGACATTTTTATATGTAGTTTCCCATTTTCATAGGATCAGTATTTATCTTCATCGTTTAAAAGGTATTTGGACAAAGTAGTATAATTTTAAATATAAGAATCCATGTGACATTTTATTTACACAGCACCAATTCACAACAACAATTGCCTAAAGGAGCTTTACATTATAAGGTCAAGACCCCCCATGTCAACAGGGGAACACGTCTGTTAGAACCAGGCTAAGGCAGCAGCATCCAGCTGTTACAGCTGGTCGAGGGGTAGGAGAATCAAGGGTAAGGGCGATTTTTATATCTGCCAGGTGCCTTGTGAATGACAAAGTTGATTTTTAAAATGATATCAAACTGCTGTCATGTCCACTGTTGTTAGTTGCAGTTTACACCTCGATTTTTCTAATATCAATATTACAAATATCAATAGAGAGGCTCAGAAATTCATAGACTATTCAGAGGGAGATATGCAGTTACAGTAGTTTGAAAAGGTGAGACTTGGTGGAAAAACACTTAGGCTTCTAGTTTTGAGTTCTGCTATATTATCGCTAATGTGGCTGTGTTGTTTGAGTGGCTCTACTTATTGTTTGGGGGAATACTGCATTGGCTCTCTGGGCCTTAAAAACGAGTGTAAATAGAAGCATATTACCGGTAGCAAGTTAAGTACAACCAATGTGGTGAGTATACAAGGACCTTGAGTAAAGTGGACAAAAGTAGAAAAGAAAAAGTCAATTTTTAAGCTTAAAATACTTTGTATTAGAGTAGAAGGATGTTAAATTCAATTCTGGATGTAACAGGGAGCCAGTGAAAAGAAACCAATGTGAGGGAAATATGGCTGTTTCGTTATCTAGGTCCTGTTAGTACTCACACTGCTCTGGATAAACTGGCTTTTCAGGGAGCTTTTAGAATAGCTCTAATAATGAATTACAAAAGTCTAGCCTAAAAATAATAAATGCATGAACTTTTTCGATATCTGAGAATAGGATGTTTCTAATTTTAGAGATATTGCCGAAATGTAAGAAAGCAGTCATACATATTTGTTTAATATGCACATTGTAAAACACATCCTGGTCAAATACGACTCCAAGATTTCTCACAGTATTACTGAAGGTAATGCCATCCACAGCAAGTATATGATGTTTTATAATATGTGTTATAAAATTTTTAGGGCCAAGTACCATGACAATTAATTTTAATTGGAGATCATCCACCATTTTCAGGGTTCGTACGGGTGCTTGAAATCCTTGAAAATGCTTGAATTTTAATATTGTCTTTTCAAGGTTTGAAAAGTGCTTGAATTTCAGATGTGGTGCTTAAAAGTGCTTGAAACTGTAACTGTATTTCATTTACCACAAACAACTACCTGATCGAATAATTTTCTTATCAGATAGAGAAATAAAATGAGTCCAAAATGCAAAAAAAAGAGCAAAATTTCCCCGCCTGGGCTGCCTTGCACCTCTGTCTGTTTCAATGTGTGACCCCGCCCCTCCCCCTAACAGTCGGGGATGAGTGCGCTAACATACCCGCAGTTGCTGTTTTAATGAGTCTTTGTTGGAAAACGACAATGGCGGAGTTTGCGCTCTCCTGTTGCATGATAGGTGAGTCCTAGTAAATAATTTCCCAGTACGTGTACGTTACACATGCTGTTTTTTAAAATTATGATTATTTTGCTAGCTATCAAACTCGCTGGAGAAATGATTGAAATGCACTGAGTGATGCAGTTAGTAGTGGCATGGAGATTTATGGAATATGCTGTGAACTTAGCTAACATTACTTAGCAGTAGCAGTAATATGAGTTACTTTACTCAAGTGAAAACTTTAAACATTAGCCCGTTACATAACTAGCTAACTTAAGGCTTTCTGATTAACCCTCTGGGGTTGACGGGTCAGATGTCTCAGTTTCAACTTGGGTCGAAAGTGCGGACTTCCAACTATATACCAGTTTTTAAATTGTGTTGATAGACCATGTAAAAGCAGAGTTATGATTAAAAAATACACACAATGTTTGTTTCTGAAACGGTAAAAACGGCGTTTTCTACGGACAGCGCTAGCAAACACTCTCCGCTTGGGAGTGAAAAAAAGAAAAAGAAAAAAATACTCCTTCCCTAGTGGTGGAAAAATATACCATGTTGACCAATCAAAAAATGTGATGGCAACATGTGGCATTTGGTTGTTTAGGAAGAGGGGGAAGTTTTAGGAGTGAGCGAAAGAAAGAGAGAGCGAGTTTTGATACATGGTAGATTTGTGACGTTTACCGTATTTGGAGTCTCAAGTTAGTGTGTTGTCTTGTGTAGTTAGTGTGTGGTGTAGTCGTTGTTTTGTTTTGTGTGTCAGTTCTACTAGTGCCTTAAAGCCACCAAAGGCAGATTGCAACGTAAACGCTGAGTGACACACCTGCTGTCAGACCTGCAGGGTTTATTCCTGTGCTGTTCTCCTCTGTCTTATAGTGAACACAAACTATTTTTTGGAGTTGCATAAATAATTTGTGTGCCTTCTTATTTGATGCAGAACACCTGATTGTTCTGTAAATAGTTTGAAATGGTTATATAAAATACATCTGAGCCTTGGCTGCATTTTTAGGTAAATAGTACCATATAACTTTGTTGTTTGCAAAACGTGCATTTTTTTTTTTTAATGTACAATTTCTATTTGCATTTCAAGTTATGAAAATGATTCGTTAGGCATGTTTGTGGTTTTTACAGTCAAAATTATAACTTTTTTCTACTCGTATTTTAAATTTTGTCTGAATTCAGATAAATTGTTCTGATACAGTATGTCAAAATGAGAAAATAACAGATTGGCAAGATAAACCGTTTTTAAAGGTGAAATATAGAGGCCAAATCAAAAGTAGTCAAAAACGGCCAATTATACCCTGGACCCCAGAGGGTTAAAGGCTAAAAGCAAAGTTGTCACTGATAGGTTTGTAGCTTAAACCTATTCGCTGGAACGTTGAAGACAATTTAATTACACAGCAAAGCAAGACACAAGTAGGCAAAGTTCTTTATGTTTCCGTGCACGGGAGAGAACTGGACAAACGCCGTTCCTTCGCTTGACCCCAGTTGCTCTCGTCCGCTCTCCCGTAACACTGCTCTTTTATTGAGGTTACATGAATATGCATAGGCCCATCAACACACAACGTATACATACACACAAGGAGTACCTTGCCTGTGGTTTTGTAAGTGTGTGTGTGGGGGGGTGGGGGGTCAAGATGTGACCCTGTGAAGACTCCCCAAAGCTGGTGCCAGGAGTCTAACGGTCCATCTAAACAAAAGGCTCTTGCACTCAAACAGATATACGTGTGTTTGCTATACCATATATCAGCAAGAGAAGATACGACCTCTCCTAGGAGGTGTGTGATCTATGCCAGAACACTCTGAAGAGGAGTGAACGCACTCCCCTCTTCAGTTGTTACAGACCTCCTAGGATGAGACATTCTTTCAATCTACAAATGATTATATACTTCTAAGCATATATGAGTAAATATTTCTAAGCATAAATGACAATAAACAATACAAATCTAACATTTCCCCCCTTTTGACAATTATGCTAGAAAAGTCCCCTGTTATGATCACCTTATGCCTGACAGTGTCAATGCAACCATTTTTATACTCAGCATATGTCAACGTACACAGTCTGACAACCATATTAGCAGTTATCCAAGTTCTTATTGATCTCATTCAATTGTAAACTGCAGCCTACAAGTGAACAAATGAATTGTTAATGGTCAAAAGAGAAATTAACATGTTCAAAAACACTCCAGCTTGGTGGTACTCCTCTGCAAGACATGTAAATCACACGTCTCTTTGCAGAGTGGTTTTAAGTTCTGCAGGGCGTCATAAATGTCTCTTCCAGTTGTTTCCATCACTGTCCATAGGACCAGAGTCCAAATGTATGTAGAATAGACATTCAAACATACCAGTTGAGTTTGTGGTTTGTCAACATGGGTCTCAGCTATCGTAAAAGCTGCAGACCTCTTCAGCACTCCAGTTTTATGGCCTCTACTAACCCCCATCACCTCACTTCAGGCCTCCTTGTCCTGTGGGGGATACATATCCTCCATTGTCCATCCTCTGCAGGAAAACCCTCTGTAGAAAGTGTGCTGGATCCAGTTATCTTACTGCTGTTATGATCCCAGCGGTGTTCAGAGTGTCATCGTATGCACAGTATAGTGACACAGCATTAGGTGATGTTCATGGGAAACTGCTGTCATCACCACCATAGCTTCTGGTTCCTGTGCTTTTCACAGAATCATGATGTCATCCTTGGACTCCCTCTGCGCTGTCACTTTTGGAGCTTGGCATGCTCCCCTCATCCTTCAGGTGCCTGTCTGTTGTCCACAATCTCCTCTGTTGGCCTCTGGAAATCCCCCTTGGCACAGCTCTTATTCCAACGCAGCTTCGTGGTCCTTGCTGTGGCTCCGGAATCTGATCTCATGATGGGCCCCAAACAGCTCAACCTTTGACCTCAACCACTGCCTGGACTGTCAGCTATGCCTGGAATGGTTCTCGCTTCTCACTGGGCCTCTGAAGATTTCTCAGGAGATTCCTTTCAGCAATACTCTGACTGCTGCACCTGTATTTCCTTGCTAGGAGGAAAAACTTCTATTTGGAAAGCATGTCAATCATCATCAAACCACACTCCTTAGTTCAGTGAACTTCATTTATGGACCATCAAAACCTCATCTGAACATGGATGCACCACTTGCATAGGTTTAATACCCGTAAATGAACTCTTAATCACACAAATCACACAAAAATCATAAAAACATAGTTTAGAAAACATAGAAAACATAGTTTCATGTAATTCTGGACCCCTCCTCTTGACGCATGGACACTCCCATGGGTCAACTCATCAAACCTAGATTCCTGTCTGAAAGAAAAAGGTTAGCTAGATCACGTCCCAGGCAACGTCAGGGCATCTCCCCCTCTGGAGCAGCACCGTAACCCTGCAATAAAAGATGTTAGTGTGTTTTGCATATTAAGTTTGCTTAAAACCCGGCTCCGCCAGGAGCCTGCATGCACACCATCATGGCCTGGAAAACAAGATCTGGAAGTGAAATCAAACTTCACACTTATAAACAATTGTCTCATAAGGGTAATAAAGCATTCAGCATCAACAGGACAAGTATCATGTGCAGGTTTTCTCAAATTAGAAAAATACAATTATTGCCATAATTTGCCTCAGACATGGATCATCCCATGTACTCAGTCAACATTAATGTAATCGGTGACTTCCCTTAAGCAAAGTCACTCCATGCATTTAACACTAGGAGCTCAGTAGTGGCCAGCTAATGAGCCCCATATTAAACTATTCCACAAACACTGCATCTTTTATTTGCTTTCTCATGTTACTTGTCCGTCTCTGCTGAATCCTCTACATGCACTCTTAGAAAAAACAAACATTAGCAACACACATGGACAATCCTGGAGGTCAGGCACAAATTGACAGGGTCCAGAGGTGCTATAAAAGACCATAAAGTTAGCCATCCATAGCTGCGGAAAGAAGTGACACTAGTATCAACACAGGGAATGTTTCACATGTTATTCACATCGTCAAAGTAACCTTCAACATTTTCCCAACAACACAGTGTAACAGCATCACCAACTCATAACCTGTAAACACAGTTTTCTTCACACATAAACCCAGAAATCCTGTAGCAGAAAAACATCAAAAGAAATCAACCAGCTGTCCTGGTATAAATCACATGATCAAATCACATGAAGAACTGTAATGCTGTAGAAAAGAAAATGCAAATGTTAGCGCTGCGCAGGTGTACACACACTTTGTCACAGCTACCTCTGTAAGCAACACAAGGTAGTGAATAACACCCCTGGCAGATGCACAGACACAGAAAGTGGCATTAAAAGGTTAAATCATCACGCAACCTCGGATGTCGCTGTCATCTTTCTGCTCCTGTAAAAAAAGAAACACACACAGATCCTTCTACACCTTTGTCAGGTGGGGGTTAACTTCACACAGTGATGTCAGTCAGTCTGTCAGCTTCTGTCAGCTTTTACCAGTCAGTCAGTTTTCTTCTCTCTCTCTCATTCATTCATGCATTCATTCATTCTTTCTTTGCTGATAGTGGAACCTATCGTCGCATGTCGTTTCCACCCTCAGCAAAATGACGTCATTTTCAAAAAAGAAAAAGAACTTTAGATCGGATTATCTCACTGAATCCTTTTTTGGGCAGGGACCTATTTTGTAATTGTCCCAGATAAGTGACTTTCTCCTGAGCCCATTTTAATGTGGAGAACCTCACTTGTAACAATTTTCTCGACGACGTGTCGTATAGCGCTTCTGTTTTAATTGTGCAGATCTGCTCAACAGAGATCATCAAACAAAACTTTCAGTGCACTGTGAAAGTAACAAAATAAAAAGGCCTTGTTAAGTCATGACACATGCTCCTCATCTCAGGAGGGTAAATCATACCATTAGCATGATTTATCATACCTTCATACTAATTGGCAGGCTCAACTTCACAACAAAAGAAAAATCATCAGCTAGATAAACTCCAAACCAACCATCAGCCGCACAACACACAACATAACCCTAATGTCTTATTAGCTATAAGTTTAATCCGTATGTCTGTGCTCTTCACTCATTTAGGCCACAGACCCATTTTATTCAGTTTTTCTCTTTCCCCGTCATCATAAAACATGTGACATGTTGTCATGCACTTCACCAAAAGAAGTTTGTTCTTATGTATTCAGAGTTGTGTATCTGGGTGCAGGATTCACTTGCATATCAAAACAGGAAACTCAGTGTTTTAGAGTCTCCACTCTAACAAACTCCAACACATCCCATTCACTCGTGCTAGAATTCAATCACCTTTCCTTAATCTAAGAACCATCAACTAATTTGCATCTCAGCTATTAACCCACTAAGATGACAGGACAACAGAAATGCATATTCAAAATATTATTACAAAAATAGAATTTCCCTCATACAGTAAATTACTTGTGCTGCATCAATGAAACAAAGTATCTCCCGAATTACTAAATTAACAACTAAATTTATTGTCTGATCACTGGTTGGTCAAACCATAATCTTTTTCCCATAAAAGTTAAACTGTTGTCCTGTAACCTAGAGAGTTAGTTGCCAGCATTGGATACACTCAGCATTTGATAACAAATGTCTGTTAAATTTACACTATTTTAACACTGATGAGAGATAACAAGCTGATCTTCATTGCATGTATGTTTGTGTTATTAGGCAGGTTTAATCAATGTCTGAGGAGCTGCATGTCCAGCAGGGCATGTTCTTAAAGCTGCCTTTCCTACACACTTCTCTGCTATTATTCGATCATTTTGTAACTGATGTGCTATGAGTCCACTGATCTTTGCATCACTTCTCATCACACTAAGTGACTTGGACAAGATGATAAACAGACTCACATGCTCAAGATGCTGCCTAATCTTCATGGGCTCTCTTGTGTTTGTGTTAGTAGGGTTAATGCATGTTCTGCTTGTGTATGTGATTTTGTATATGTTTCTTTTGCAGTGTTTCAGATTCCTTCACAATTTTCCAACTTAAGCAATCAGTGTTCTTTTCCCCAGGTTTGCTAACCCAAATTTGATTTCCCACATTAAACAACAGCATTCTCACTTACTCTCACTCTGTTGTCCTCTCCCACTTCAACAGTCCAATAGCCGGCAGTTCTCTTTCAGCTTTGTCCTGTGTTCCACTGTTTCTTCTTGCCATTTTCTCCAAAGGTGGCAAATGTCAAACTCCAACAGTCTCCTCAGTTCTCCTCAAACGTTCTTTTCACAAGCACAGTGAATTTGCAGCTTGTTGGAAACAGTGCCATTCATCCAATCAGTCAGGATGATGGGTTTGCTCTTCTTCTCTGATGCTGTTTGTCCACACTGCTGCTGCTTGCTGGGACTCTTTGCTCAGGACTTTGCTGCTGTCTCTTTATCTGCTATGTTATTGCTCTTTGGAACTGCATTCCTTGTCTTCAGGGAGGAGTGAGAGCTCGCTTGTGAGGATGAGGGACACATGGTGCTGTAAATAAGTTAGCCAAAAACTTGGTCTGAATGTTTCCAATGGTGTTAAACTATAACTTTCTTCCGACCGCTGCATGTGGAAAATTGATTCAGGTCTGCTTTTCATCTGAAAGTGACAAAACTAAAACATTTTCATTATTGTTATCACTGCTTAACCAACACACATCTCTCTCTGTCTGTTGTTTGTGAACTCCTTTCTTAAAAGCAGAAAATGAGATTTTAGTTGTTCTTGGCTGATAAACACAAAACCTTTTTCCTATTATTTTTCATCTACAATGTAGATTTTGTCTCTTTTTTACTCTTTTTTTTTTTTTTTTTTTTTTTTTTTTTTTTTCCCTTATTACTGGTGACCTGCAGAATCACCGGTCTCACAATTGGAGGCAATTAGTTTTACACAGCGCACACACACTGTGACATCAGACACATTCACACTCACTGTTTTTCATCTGCGTAAATAAACCATATGACTGATGATATGTGCCATGGTGATCCATAAGTATGATCACAAGTTTATTTAATTATCTTTCAACCCAACGAAACAAATAAACAAAAACATGATGCTGATGCTATGAACACTCTACACACATGAGTCAAGATGCAGGAAAACTGCTGCGCATCTGAAAGAAGAAGCTGAACTCACGGATACGCTACATACTCGAGTTATCATAGTTCTGTTTCCCTCTCTTTGATGAGTTCTCAGCCAGCTCCCGATCTGATAATGTGTAGCTTGCTCATCAGCTCAGAAGAGACCGCAACGCAACCTCACACAGTGGTTGCGTGCTTTGCCCACAGTGGCAAAGACTTGCACTTTCATATTCAATTCAGCTAGTCCATCATGGAGTTTTCAGCTGTTTCATACAGGGTTCAGCATATTAGTTGTTTTCATAGGTGTGCTTTATATCTCAACAATGGCTCATATTAGGATGACAGTTTTCAAACAGGTCAAGTGCCTCTATGCACGTCATTAGTTTAAATATTTACTTATTTTACTTCATCTCATATGTCATTGTACTGAAGTTGAGCAACCCTAAGCTTAATGCAGATTACTTTTCACACAACAAGCAACAAAGAATAGGCCTATTGTCCAGCACAGCTGGACCCCGCGGAACTTCTCAACTTCCCACAAAGCGGCGGAGAACTCACTCAACGCCCCACAAAGCGGCGACAAACACCGTTCTTAGCCCCACAAAGCGGCTAAGGAACTACACACTCACACGGTTATAGAGTCGGGCTCTTTGAACTTACTCGGTGTTGCTTAGCGTGTAATATCAGCCTCGGATCCCGCCGATCGTCATTCGTCGAGGAGAGAAAACAGACAGCTAATCCACCAAATTCTCACGTCTCGCTGACGTCAGGGTTCTCTCCTCGGTGAATGCCGACTCCAGGGATCCGGCGTCGAAGGACCAATTAATGATAGGTTTGTAGCTTAAACCTATTTGCTGGAACGTTGAAGACAATTTAATTACACAGCAAAGCAAGACACGAGTAGGCAAAGTTCTTTATGTTTCCGTGCACGGGAGAGAACTGGACAAACGCTGTTCCTTCGCTTGACCCCAGTTGCTCTCGTCCGCTCTCCCGTAACACTGCTCTTTTATTGAGGTTACATGAATATGCATAGGCCCATCAACACACAACGTATACATACACACAAAGAGTACCTTGCCTGTGATTTTGTGTAAGCGTGTGTGTGTGTGTGTGTGTGTGTGTGTGTGTGTGGGTCAAGATGTGACCCTGTGAAGACTCCCCAAAGCTGGTGCCAGGAGTCTAGCGGTCCATCTAAATAAAAGGCTCTTATACTTAACCAGATATACGTGTGTTTGCTATACCATATATCAGCAAGAGAAGATACGACCTCTCCTAGGAGGTGTGTGATCTATGCCAGAACACTCTGAAGAGGAGTGAACGCACTCCCCTCTTCATGCTACACAGAGTTGTTACAGACCTCCTAGGATGAGACATTCTTTCAATCTACAAATGATTATATACTTCTAAGCATATATGAGTAAATATTTCTAAGCATAAATGACAATAAACAATACAAATCTAACAGTCACCAAGTACTGTTTATATTTGTGTGTATTGCTGCAGCTTTTTAAAGTATTAACTTGGTGCCTTTGGGTGAAATAATGGTAATATGAGGGACTGATCCATATGGTCAGAAAGAATAGCCACTTGTTTCTGTGCTACCAAAGTTCCCCGGCTTTCATTCAAAATGTGTTTATCGTCAGCACCTACACATTAAACTACTTAAACATTATAAATGGGCACTATCAGCCACTGAGACAGTACACACATTTGTGTTTTTGTATATGAATATTCCATACTTTAAGGCTGCCTGTTTATTTAAGGGAGATGAACAAAATACATTGGAATTGTACATAATATCATAGATGATAGATTAAATAAATAATTTCAAGTAGATGCTTGTGCATTCTTAACCTCCTAAGACCCGAACTCTTCCACGGCATGCATTTTTAATTTCTCTTTGATATTTGGGCATATTGGGGCCCGATGAATGTAAAAACGAAGAATTACCAGATTTTTTTTTTTTTTTTAAACTTTATTTTTGTTTTTAAGAAAAATGAGAGCCACATATGAGGATATTCGTTTAAAATTTCGATAGAACAGTAGTAGTATAATGTCCTCGTAAGTGGATATCAGGCCCTTGTAGAGCAAAATTGAGTATTTTGGTCTAAATAACCCAAAATGTGATGTCCACATATGTGGACGGCAGGTCCTAGGAGGTTAAAGTCTTATATGTTGAATTGAACTATGTGATCTATTTAAAGCCTCTCCCAGTCAGTGCTGTTCTCCATGCCTGTCTGACTGTACATGATGTTATTAGCGCAAACACTTTATGTGCTGGAAAAGTTTGAAAAGGGACCTTGAAAGTGCTTGAATTTGACCCTGAAAAAGGCGTATGAACCCTGCATTTTGTCTTTGAGACCTACTTTGTGTAGTGTTCCTGTAAATCTCAATGGACATCCTGGTGAAAACTGCAAAAGCAAAAACAAAAAAAACAATACAAAAGCAATCAGCATCTGCACTCTTAACTCTCAAATTAGCTGCACCTGCTAGCACTGCTCTAAGCTTGTTCACAGCCATGAATTAACCTCAAAATGACATACTTATTTATGTTTGATTTCTAACATGTCCATTTTGAATAGAGATGGCACGATACCACTTTTTTATGTCCGATACCGATATCATAAATTTGGATATCTGCCGATACCGATATGAATCCGATATTGTGTTTTTTAATCAATAAAACTGTTTTTTTAATATCTTGCTGCATTTTGTATAAGTTCATACTCAAGTTTAAATAAACAACAACACTAAAGCTATTCTGTTATACCTGTGTGTAAAAAAAAAAAATAAATAAATAAATAAATAAATAAATAAATAAATAAAAAAAATACACTGCACCCAAAATATTTCATAGTTCAGCAACACTGATCAATCTAATAAACCTTACCTAACTTAAAACCTAACTTAAACCTACTCCATCCTCCCTATTCTGGTATTTTAAAGAGTACTTAGCAGAAATATTAAGCAACCTAACTAATAGGGTTGCAAACTCCCAGCAAAAAAAAAAAAAATAGGGAACCACCCCCCACCCTCCACCTCATGATGCTTAATCAATGTAATCAACTTTAATTTGATGCAGGGTGAAAAAAAGTGCACAGAAACAAATTATTTTTCAAGAATAATTAAATAGATTCAACATCTTTCTTCAACAGAATTGCAGACTGCACAGATGGTATCTTCCCAAAGGAAAAAGTACTATAGCTTACTAGGGTATATAGACTTAAGAGTTACTATATATAGTAATGGACTTCTATACATTTTACATCAGATTAAAATCTTGGGTGTAAGATTCAGATAATTATTTATTAAAAGCTAGACATTTTAAATGAGAATAAGAAAGAAAAGTATGTCTTTGTGCCCCCTTTTCCCTGTTAATGCCCTATCGGCCCCCCTGGCTAAACTTTGCTAGATCCGCCCCTGCACAGCTACCAGCCGTCAGCTACGTAGAAAAGGATCCTGGTGTAGAAAGTAATATTAAGCTGTTGTTAGAATTTATTTATCAAGGTTAAACATGCTGCTGTTGTTCAGCCGCTGGTTTCCTCTTTCTGGCGCGAAGTGGGCCAAAAGCAAAGAAGAGAGACGGACTCCTGACAGAAAAGCCGATCAGCTGATCGTTAAGCAGTTTCACGATTGAAGTAGCAGCAAGAAGAGGGAGAGAGAGAGGCAGTCGCTCCATATATCGGTTGTTAAGCTTAACATGGGAACGCTTTACAAACATTCAGAGATGAACTTACACACTTGCTTCTCTCTGGGATAACTTCCTCGGAGATGAAATGCTGGTTGGTAGCGAGGCTACAAATACACACAGCCGCTCTATCACATGAGCATACTGCTGCAACGTGCTACGGTTATGAGACGAGTTACGCCGTGTTGCAAGTTTTGTGAGGTGCTTTTTTGATATTTAATGGATCGGATTACATTTTTTATTTTTCGCCGATATCCAATCCAGTAATTTAGGTCAGTATCGGACCGATACCGATACTTAATATCGGATCGGTCCATCTCTAATTTTGAAGTGAATTAACTTCAACACAGATGAAAAGAGAGTTCAGCACATGGTCAACATGGCTGTAATGCTATTCTCAAAACAGGAAGTTTGAGCAGGAAGCGATGTCATCACATGATACAAAGATAAATAAAGTTACATAAACAATCCATTTCATAATGATCAAGTCCTTTTAAACAAGGAAAAAAAATCTCAAATAACCAAAACGAATCTCAGAACTAAACTCAGCCTGAAAATTCCTGTGGGCCACTGCCCATTTCTGCCTCTGTTTCAGGGAAGGTAGGTATTCCTGGTTCCAGTGGGACCAGAACAGGTTTGTAAGAGCCTGAACCTCTCTCCACTGTTTTTTGTGAAACTCCTTTTCTGGCAAGTTTTCAGGTGGAGGTTGAAAACCTGACTTCTTCGGGGTGTAAGATAAAGGTTTTGCTGAAGAAACATTGTATCAAAAATTCTTCTGGCAACAACTCATGTGCTCCTGAGATCCTGCTTGGTGAGAGGCATATATGTATATATGTATATGAATAGGATGAGGGACCTATGGATTCTTCGATACCCAACATCCACAATGACGGTCAGGGGGGAGATATCATCACCCCCACCCCCAAGTTGAGTGCGAGAGGAACTGACCTGAAAGATAGGATCATGGCCAAGCTTGAAACCTGGATTCCCCCGTAGCTGGTTACCAAGATTACGTGAAGTACCCTCAGAAGGTCTGCTATATGATGTTAATGCAGCACTACGGATGATACCTACAGCCACGCTTACAAGCTGATCTACAATACGGCAACAGTGATCAGTGAGATGCTTGGCTATAAGTTGAACAGCCACAAGGAGCAGTACCCTCCATGGAGAAGGAGGCTAGAGGGCAAGATCAAAGTAGCACGGAGGGAGGTTAGCCAACTAACGGAGATGCAGAAAGGTGCGACAAAGAAGGTGCATAAAAAATACAGCAAGCTGTCCATACCTGAGGCCTTGGAAACTGCCAAGCAAAGACTCACAGCCTTGGCCAGCCGCTTGAGGAGGTACACCAGAGAGATAGAAGGCAGGAGAATAAACCAGCTGTTCTCCACAGAACCAGCAAAGGTGTACTCTCAGTGGCAAGGGAACAATAAGAGAACAGCACCACCAAGGCTGGAGACGGAGCAATACTGGAAGAGCATATGGGAGAAGGCCGCAACCCATAACGGCAATGCTCAGTGGCTAGTGGATCTGAGGGCAGACCATAGCGACCTCCCTGAACAGGGTCCAGTAACCATCACGGTGGCAGATATCCAAGCAAGGGCCTCTAGTATGAAGAGTTGGACAGCACCAGGCCACGACATGGTTCACGCCTACTGGCTGAAGAAGGTGACTGCACGCTACGAGCATCTGGCAGCACAAATTAACCAGCTGCTAGTTGACGAGAGACGCCCGGAATGGCTAACCGAAGGTCAGACGGTCCTGATCCCCAAGAACCCGAAGAAGGGACCGGTCCCAACCAACTACCGACCAATAACCTGCCTCAGTACTACATGGAAGCTCCTGTCAGGCATCATATCGGCTAAGATGAACAGGCACATGGGTCAATACATGAGCGGGGCACAGAAAGGGATTGGCAAGAATACCAGAGGCGCAAAACACCAGCTACTGGTAGACAGGACAGTCAGCCGAGACTGCAAGACCAGGCTGACCAACCTGTGCACTGCCTGGATTGATTACAAGAAGGCCTATGACTCAATGCCCCACAGCTGGATACTGGAATGCCTAGAATTGTACAAGATCAACAGAACCCTAAGAGCCTTCATCAGGAACTCAATGGGGATGTGGCGTACAACACTAGAGGCCAACTCCAAGCCCATAGCACAAGTCACCATCAAGTGCGGGATCTACCAAGGAGATGCTCTGTCCCCACTGCTGTTCTGCATAGGCCTGAACCCCCTCAGTGAGAACATTAACAAGACTGGCTACGGATACCGACTACGGAACGGAGCAGTTGTCAGCCACCTCCTGTACATGGATGACATCAAACTGTATGCCAAGAGTGAACGAGACATCGATTCACTGATCCACACTACCAGGATATACAGCAATGACATTGTGATGTCATTCGGGCTGGAGAAGTGTAGTCGGATGATAACAAAGAGAGGGAAGGTAGTCAGAACTGAACGGATCGAGCTACCAGAAGGCAACATTGCAGACATAGAGGACAGTTACAAGTACCTGAGGATCCCGCAGGCGAATGGGAACCATGAAGAGGCAGCTAGGAGAGCTGCAACCACCAAGTACCTGCAGAGGGTCAGGCAAGTCCTGAGGAGTCAGCTGAACGGTAAGAACAAGATCCGGGCTATCAACACCTACGCCCTGCCCTGTGATCAGCTACCCTGCTGGGGTAATAGGCTGGCCAAAGGAGGAGATAGAAGCCACTGACATAAAGACAAGAAAGCTCCTTACCATGCATGGAGGGTTTCACCCCAAGTCCAGCACCCTTAGGCTGTATGCTAAGCGGAAGGAAGGGGGCCGGGGACTGGTGAGTGTCAGCACCACAGTCCAGGATGAGACAACGAACATCCAAGAATACATTGGGAAGATGGCCCCAACTGACCAAGTGCTCAGTGAATACCTCAGGCAGCAGAAACCCAAGAAAGAGGAGGGAGACGAGGAACCATCATGGAAGGACAGGCCCCTGCACGGTATGTACCACCGGCAGATAGAGGAGGTGGCTGATATCCAGAAATCCTACCAGTGGCTGGACAAAGCTGGACTGAAAGACAGCACAGAGGCACTAATCATGGCAGCACAAGAACAAGCTCTGAGTACAAGATCCATAGAGGCTGGGGTCTATCACACCAGGCAAGACCCCAGGTGCAGGCTGTGTAAAGATGCCCCAGAGACAATCCAGTACATAACAGCAGGGTGCAAGATGCTAGCAGGCAGGGTATACATGGAACGCCATAACCAAGTGGCCGGCATAGT